>NC_071668.1:76200718-76263218 GCF_028554725.1 Zeugodacus cucurbitae | reverse complement strand
CAAAATTTGATACGATAGATTTTAGTTGGTACTGTAGAACAGTACATTATTACAGTGCTGAGACTTTAAACAATGTATTACAAATCTTTGTCTTTCATATCATTAGTACCATGCAAGAGAAAAGCTGTGACCAGATAAGATAAAAGAAATCCCATAGTCATACATACAATATGTCTGTGACACAAGGTTTCTTCAGTGGAACTAAAAGCTCTATGTCACTTTAAGAGTAAACAATAAATTACTTAAAACAGATAAAAAATAATAAAATGCAAGTTAACATGTAATCTTATGGCCTCTGTGTATTTAAGATTGCTTGCATAGAGCAATCAGTGCAATTAACTAAAGCCACATTAATTTGAAAAAATCCCACATTACTCAACTGAATTGGAAAAATAAAGAAAAAAATTATTAAAATACACATAAAGAATGTCAAAGCATAGAAAATAAGAAGAAACAAATTAAAATAAATAAATAAAAAAGTGAGAAAATTAAATGAAATAATAGATAAGAAACACAACAATGCACAGCCACAGAATGAGGAAACGTTGAAAAGCGCAATACTAGCTGATGGCACGCAGAAGTAACTGATAAATAGCTACAACAGCATCAGCGGTTTCTAGGCAAGCTGCCACTTGAGGCGGCGACTGCCACAAGCATCTACATATTATACTATTATATATGTATATATATACATTAATATGTATGTGTATGTGTGTATGTATGTATGTAAGAATAGCTGAGCACTTTTCGGCTAGCCAATACAACAAGTTTTATGTAAGCTGAGATAATGACATGAAATTCAATGCCAAATTATGTTGTTATGCTAACAGCAGACACACGTACAAATAAGTACAGTTACATACATGCATGTATATATATGCAGTATGTATATGGATGTGAGACTGAAGATGCTGAGCAACAGCGGAGAGCAAAGCAGGCAAGAAGTGTTATTTGTATAAATTTTATGAAAAAAAAAAATATAAAAATAAAAAATAAAATATTTTTCTATTAAAAAATTAAAATAAATTACAAAAATAACAAAAAAAAAAAATATTAAAAAAAATTAAATAAATAACAAAAATAACAAAAAATTAAAAAAAAAATTTCGAGTTAAAAATAGTCAAATGTAGCCAAAATTGTACACACTTTATCAAATTATCTACAGATAGCTTTTTTATTTTTTTTTTTATTTTTGTTTTTGTTGTATTTTTTATGTTAACATACGCTTGACAAAGCGTATAAAATTTCAATCTCTCTCTTGCCGACATGCTGCTGACGACAGCTGTTTGCTGATAATTCTTAGCTTGCTTGCTTATTATATTGTTTTTGTTGTTGTTCCTTTTGCTGTTGGTTTTTGTTGCACTTGTTGCATTTGTTAATTCTAATCAAAATTGTGTTTGTTCACAGTTTTACATGTTTTCTTGCTTTTCTCTTGATTTTTTTTCCTCTAAAAATTTTCATGATAAAATCATTGTTGTTGTTTTGTGTTTGTTAACACTGTTGTTAGCTCCTCAGTAAGTATTCGGCTTTGCGCGACAAGCGCTGATGCTGTTGATAAGCAAACTGTACACACATATTGACACAGGTGATTCACAAGTCAACACTGAGCTGCTACGTAGCTAAGTTATTGTAGGTGAAGAGGCAGAATATTTATGTGTTTAGGGAATGAATATGATTATTCGAGGGTGTGTTGCATGGAAAACTTTTACGGTGAACTATGGTACACATATTGTACATACGATTGTAATTCATAAATTAAATAATAAACTTAATGAGCGCATATTGACACTCTACACTTTATTTACATACACTGTTCCAATATTTTTGAAAAAAAAAATATTTTCTTACAGAATTTGTGGCTTATACTGTTCTAAGTATTTTTATATATTTTATGATTTTTAAATTTATTTTTGAAAATTCTTACAAAGATATTTAAGTCATTCAGAGGTTCTCAAGAGCATTTTGAGTTATGATTATGAGCTGGAAGGCGTTTATTTCTTATTTAATAACTCGTTCTGAATTTTTATGTGAATGCGCCGAAATGTAGGCAACGTTTTTAAAAAAACTGTTTTTTTTTAATGAAATTTTCGAAGAATTGAAGCGAAAAAATATATTTTACGGCATTAAGAAGATTAAAAAGATCAAAAATTATTAAAATATATATTTTTTTAGGAAAAATTATTAAATTAAAAGTATATAGTACGTTAAACAAAGATTGAGAATATTATTAATATTCGAATAATTATGGTTTTTTACATTTTTTCGACTTTTTTAAGAAAAAAATTTAGTTTCGAAATTTTTTTTTTTTTTCAAGTATAAAATATTTTATAGTCTCAAGTAGTCATTTGATCAATTTTTTATGCTGCATATTTTATTAAAACTAGTTCTATGAGAACAGAACAGAAAACACAGATCATTACTATGTAATATTACAAAATAAATTTCTTCTGACTCAAAAATATTATCATTATAAGAACTTTCAATTTTCAATTTAATCAAGAATTTTTAGAAAATTATTCCGCCAAAATAAATTGCATTGCTAGCGAATATTTTTTATTCCTTTTCTACATGCAATTCTTTCCCTCACTTTTCGTTCGAAATTGCGACGACTGCATACATTTGCAGTTGGGCCTTTTCATTCAAAAGCGAAATGCCAACGTTTACAGCTGTTTGCGCATAAATTGCAAATTTTTGAAGGGAAAATAAAGAAACGGGAAGAAACAAAAGCACAGGTAAACTGCTGCTCAACAATGTGGCGCATACAAATATATATAACATATGGGTACTCTGAAGTAAGGGAGAAGGGTATAGGGAGACACATAACATATGCCTGTCTGTAATGTGAAATATATCGCGCAATAAAAAAAATTTAAAAAAATATATAAAAATGAAAAGGAACTGAAGACACAAGCAACGAAATTAAATTCGAAAAAAAAACAATTGCATTAAATTTCACAAACAAATAAGAAACTAAAGCGAAAATGGCAATTAAAAAGGAAACTAAGAATGCACTCACAGACCGAACTGAATTAATTTATTTAGTGCGCGAAAAAAAAGTAGTGAGAATGCATACATACATATGTAGTGCAAAATCAACAGCCTACACAGATATACAAGTACTCAAACACCCAAACATACATATATGTAGATAAGTTATGGGCTGTTAACTGCGCCGAAAACCTAGCTCCAAAAGTGAAGTGCCAATGGCAATGGAACAATTATTCTGTTGTGGGAATGAGGGTACTTAAGTACAGATGTATGTGCGTTTGAATATATTTAAATATATAGTGACTGAGCATTTAAAAATTACAAAAATATAGCGAAAGGGCTGGTGGATATTATTCAAGTAAATACATATATATTTAAGATATGTTATAAAACAAGAAGAACAAGAAATTTTTCGACTTTATATTTGAGTTTCTCTATACATGCATATATACTGTTGAGCTTCCATAACTCAAACTTCCATAACTCGAAGATCTCCATAACTCGAAGATCTCCATAACCCGACCTCTTAAATTGGCAATATAAGTCCAATTTCATACAGATTACCTTCCATAACTCTCGCTCTAACTCGAAGTTTCTTGTGGATTATGGTGATTCGAGTTAGGAAAGCTCAAGTAAAGTTCTCAGAGAAAAAAATCTCAAGATCACTTTCAATAGAACAGTAAGTGGTCATAACATACACTGAGAACTGACGGTGTTCTTACTCTCTGATTGATGAGGCTGTGATATTTGATCTGATCAATTTAGGATCTATGTCAATTTCTAATCTATACTACTATTATAAAGAGGAAAGATTTGTGGGTATGTTTGTAATAAATAAACTCGAAAACTACTGTGCCGATTCCAAAAATTATTTCACCATTGGAAAGCTAGATTCACCCTGAGTAATATAGTATATACTATATTTATTGCGAGAATCATAACTTTTTGGAAACAGTGCCCAGGTGAGGGTATCAAAAAGACTCCGTGATAGAGAATCTTAATATGCAACTGAAAATCGATTACAAGTCATTATCTTCGCTAGTGATCTATATAAATTATAACCTCAAAAAGTTTTTAAGGAAAAATGTTATGTTTGCTGCCAACTGTGCGCTTTAAAAATAAGTGTCCTTAACTCTATAATGAATATATTTAAATTGTTCGAGATATTTGTTTCCCTTCGGCGTAATTAGCATCACCCATATAGCACACTCTGCGAATATACCATTTTCACACCTTTGCTTTTGCATTCATTTATCAATAATACTCGAAATGTGTCCCCATTACTGAAACACTTCACTTTCATTGAACTATTTGCGTCGTTATTGAGTGATCACTTCTTACAGAGATTTGCCACCCTTTCGATTTTCAGCACAACCAAAGAAATAAAGGTTGCTTAAATAAACAAATATTGTTGTTGTTGTTGGCTACTTATACAACAATTGAATTGCTGAGCATTGCTGCAGCATTTGCAAAGGCAACCGTAAAAGTGACAAATCGCAAACTGGGTCAACAGACATTCAACCTTGTCGTTTGAAATTTCTAACAAAATACAACAGTAAATTGCAAAAAGTTTAACTCTTTATCAAATATATAACATACACATACTTAAATATGCGCAGAGTACCTTCAGACAATTGAATTGAGTAATGGCACAGTAATGAGCAAAAAAAGACGTTTTGCGTTTTATGCAAAGATTTCTTCAAATAGGCAAAAAAAACAGTTAAATTAATTAAACATGCAAAATATATATATATACAACTGCAGATTCACACACACACTCAACTGCATGCTGAAAATTAAAAATACCGTTTGCTTTTAGCAAAAAATCATAAAAAAGATTGCAATTAAAGGAGCTTGCACTCTCACAGCAGCCAGCGGGAGCAGGTTTCCTACAAATCTTGTACAGTGAAACACGAAAACACAAAACACTTGATGGCCAAACTTGTTAATAAAAACACATATTTTTACATATACTCGTACATATACATGTATATGAATACCTTATGTGTTATTTATATGTATGTGTGTGGCAACATTTGCTGCAGAAACTGGCTATAAAACATCACATTAAAGAGGCACATGAAATGTGGTTACTTGGCTGGCTGGCGGCAGGAGCTATCATTAATTATCGCAACGACTGTGACTGGTTGTCGAAAACAAATGACAATGAAAATTGTCAAATCACAAATCTTGTTGCCATTTGTTGTGCTTTATTTTTAGATTTTTTTGTTTAAAGTGCTTTTTTATTGCTTGCCTAACAGCTTAACAGCCACTGGCAGGTAATTAGATGAATATGATGGATTGCTTAAGGGGGTTTATGAAAGAAATATTACCAGTAAATAGCGAAAAAGTACGTTGGAATTGCGATTTTTTAATATTTTTGAAATAATTTTAAAGAAGTTTGTTTTTGAAAATTGTTTAAAAGCGATTAGTCCATATAAGTAGAACAGTTAGCTTACAGAAATACAGTTTGGTTACTTATAAATCATTCATTATTTTTTTAATGTATCTAGGAGAGATAGCCGCTTTTATTAATGAGTTTTCATAAAAATCTGTAAAAAAGAAAAAAATATTTCATTTCAAATTACCATTAATATAAACAGCTGTTATAATTAATCATTGCTTGTTTGGTTGTTTGGTTAAAAGGGAGGCGAAGAGAGCCTGACCGCAAGCGGCCGCACTTAGGCCATTATTAGGCCCATTGTGCTCCCCGAAGGTACTCTGATAAGCGTCACCTGAACAACTCGGTCAATTTAACGAAGTTTCTGAGTTTATTCCATCCCTGCTGTCCAATTTCTCTTAGATTAGAGTAATGGGAGCCTTGGAAGGTATCTCTTCTTAAACGACAGAAGGCCGGGCATTCGCAGAGATAATGCTCTAGTGTCTCATCATCTTCCGCGCACGCCCTGCATTCCGCCGATTCTGCTATGCCAAGTCTCTGCAGGCAGGTGCCCCGTGATGACCCCTGTGATACAGCTTAGTTCTCTTTTGCTTAAAGTATGAAGTTTTTGGTCTGTCCAGTGTGAACACTACCCCATAGTAGCTTTGTGGTGCGACTCGTGTTGCACATGTTCCAGGACCTGAGCGGTTCCCCTAGCATCCATTGCTTTAGGCAGCGCTTTAGAGAACTGAAAGGTCTGGGGCAGTTTAATCATTACTTTTGTACATTATAACGGCTATCTTGTGTATTTAAATTATTAAAATGGGTTTCTTAAGATTTCAACTGCTTTTTAATTTTTGTCTTGAAGTTCTGTGGTCAAAAAATATATGTGTAGAATATATTAAAATTAAACTTCAAGAAATGTTTTGATTTTTAAGAACTCTCATAAAAAGTAATTAACTAAAGTAGTAAAAAGGAAGTAAGAAAACGTTGCCTACATTCAGGCGCATTGTTAAAAAATTGCTCTACTGAAATCTATAAAACTTCTTTAGAATATATCTCTCAATTAGCTACATATTTACATCCTTCAGTGATAAAAAAAATACTTTTCTGAAGATAGAATTATCTATCATACTACTATTATAAAGAGGAAAGATTTGTATGTATGTTTGTAATAAATAAACTCAAAAACTACTGTGCCGATTTTAAAAATTCTTTCACCAGTGAACCTACATTCACCCGGCGGCTAACATAGGCTATATTTATTGCCAGAATCTCAATTTTCTGGAAATATGTCCCAGGTGAGAGTATCAAAAAGACGCCGTGATGGAGAATCTTAATCTGAAACTGAAAAACGTCTTGCAAGTCATTCTCTTAGCGTCGCAATCGCGTGCCATAGAGTCAAGTACACGCTTGAGGGTCGAGATTAGAATTAGAAATATACAAGCTCGCACTAGAGACTGGAACTCTGAGCGTTTCCAACGCCTTCATATTCAGAGAAAAAGACAGTGGACATCAAAGACTAGAGGTCGTAATAAGTTTTAGCTCATTGCAAATAAAATATAATTTCATGTTCGAATTTTCATCATTTTATTTTTTTTTTATATGAACCCACGCAAGAAACGGGAACGTACATACATATGTATGGGAGAGTGTGTAAAAACTTATAACTTTTGAAATGTTTGTTTAAACCCGTGCGAAGCCGGAGCGGTCTGCTAGTTTAATATAACTAGGTCACCTCTGATACGATCTTAGACAGAATGAGCAAACTATTAGTAAAGAATATACAATAAGTTAGCATGTGGCTAGCGAAACCGTATGGTATTCTCATTTAGAAGATTGTATTTCCACTGTAACTGTGAAATATAGGTTTTAGGTAGTCATTGTTTTATAGTACAGGTCAATCTAACATTAAAAATTAATATTTTAGGCTCTAGAAATAAAAATTTGTTTACTAGATATCGAAATCCAAACTACAACTTCTGATCATTTTTGTAGAAAGTAGAATTTTGGGTTGCTATCTAGATCTCACAGTGGCTCAATTGGAAAATAAACTGAAACTTTAATGATATAATAGAGGATATTTCAACCTGGTCTTGCCTAGAGACCTCGACAGCTCAGCAATGTGAAATTCTTACAATTTATTTATACTATTTGGTGGCTATGGCATTATTATTTATAGATGTAACCCTAAATAACTTCTTTCCCCATATAAATAGTTTATTTTATTGATTTCTTATTCCCCTTATCAATTTATTATATTATTTCCCAACGACCCTCAGCGCTATTGCCAAAGCGTTAATTTAATTGAAATCAATATTTTGAAGTTTTCGCACACAAACTGCGTGCGGCAACAATCAATCTTAATTTTCAATTTCGCAATTATTATCGAAAATCGTTTATAAGGCTTTTAGTTGCGCAAACTCTCGCTCAGCCTAACCCCGCAGTGGCCTTATTATTAATCATTTGCTCAAAATCGACATTTAAATTTATTTATTATTGTTTGCTGCCTTGTTGTTGTTGCTGTCTTAGCATTGATTTTGCATAAGCTATGATATATTTATTTTCGATGTTTATAATTTCGTTTTAGGAGCGGCACTCGCGTATCAAACTCGTTCACGCATTTGTAAGCCGCGGCGTGCGCCATGAGCCCGTGTGCCCCATTGTGTCTTAGTGCGCTTATGATTATTTGATTGCACTTTGGCTGGGTGTACATATGTAGGTATGTATGTGCGAAAGGCGCTGTGATTTGTTTAAAAATAGATCGCATCAATGGTGGCTAAGTATAAATCGCCAATGAATTCGACTCGACTTGTAAGACATTGTTGCAAGTCGACTGAAGGTGGGCCGTCCATATTGGAGCCGCCGCGCAAAGTCAACTTGGCGCCAAGACGCTTTATATTAGAGTGTTGTTAGTGCTGTTGTTGTTTTTGTTATTATTGTTGTTGTTGGTGGTTCCTTGACTGCTCAGGCCACCTCAAAGTCGCTGCTTAGTTACTGCAAGCACTCAATGGTGGCTCTGTTCGGTACAAAGCAATATGCAATCGAGCTGCAAATGCGATTAGTTGCAAGCGCACACCACACACACATACATATATATTTTAAATATATTTATTTGTAATGTAAGTAAGTGCTTTTAATGCCGCCGGCGCCGCCTTGAGGCAGGCGCACTTATACAATATTTATTTGCAACACACTTCTCTACCGCAATGTGTCTGTAAGTACGTATGTATGGATATATGTATGTGAGTGTGAGGCGTGTGTCTTGCGTGGCTTGCGGCTGATTTAATACAATCGCACGCTGCTGTTTTTGCTAAAATTTCGTTATGGTAATTGCATTGCATGGCATTTGCAACAATTGACGACGGCAACGCTTACACCATATAGGCAGCCCAAAAATGGACAGATGCAAGCGCTGTTTAACATATGCAAAAACCAATGTTTATATGCGTGTGTGTTTGAGTACATGTGGCACATACTATGTGTAATGTAATGTAATGATAAATATCGAAGCAATAAATCGCAGTGAGAAAAATTGCATTCAATCAAAAGTGCCGCAAGCACGTAGACGCTTACACACACAGATACATATGTAGATATGTTTGTCTATTTAATGCATAATTGCGCTTACGAAGTTACATATGTACTTACATGATCATTTTAAATTTAACTGTCCTTGCATGAAGACCTTATTGGGAATACGTCCAACAAATTGCTTGCATATCAACGAAAATTTCACTGAAAACCTAGTTGGGAGCTTAAAATTTTCTATAAAATTTGTAAATAACAGAATTTTGTTTAACTGTTTGGTTAATTCATCACGACAAACAAACATTTTTCTAATTTATATTTCATTAGAGAAGAGTTATTATATCAGATCGGATGTTTTCTCAATCATAATCTTATAACAGATCTCACAGTTTATGAGATCTGTTGGATTATTATGGCATATAAATTGAAATATTACAGATTAAACCATTAGATCATATCTGAAGGATCTTACAACACAAATACATTCTAACATCATCCGTTAAATGTTTAATCACATACGAAGTGTGTTCAAAAAATAACGGGAATTTTCGTTTTTTTGAAAACAATATCTTTACAGTTGTCTACATTAATATTGTCGGCTTTAAAATAGTCCCAATTCGATATTATTCACTTATGACACTTATTTATACTTCTTCCCATCGTCGAAACACTTTTCAAAATTGATATTTTGGAATAGGCTTTGGCTATTTCAGCGATTTCTCGAATGCTTGTAAAATGACGGCTCTTTAAGGGGTTAGTGGAAGTCAGGTTTTTCAAAAAATCAAAAAATCAATTTTTTTTTGCATTTTCATTAAGTGTCTAATATCTTAATTATCTAGTAATCTAATTTAATATCTTAAAAATATTCTCTGAAAATTTGAAGTTTATCCGATAATAACTTTTCAAATTATTCGACAAATAACAAAAACGCTCGGTTGAAACTTTAAATGCGCTTTTTTCAAAACTATGTTTTTTGAACTGGTGACAACTGTAACTCTATAACCGCTCAACAGATCTTAATGAAATTCATACAGCTTTTAGAATACATAATAAACTCAGATCTGATCCGAAGAATTTTTTTTCAAAAATTTCGATTTTTTAAGACCAATTAACTTGTTGATTTTTTTCCCGAAAATCTAGACCGAAGATCTAGAATCTAAATTTCCTGAGGCCGCCATTTTGTTAATTTTTGAAAAAAAATGCTTCGGTTCAAGCCCAGAATTATCTATTTATAAAACTAATTTTTTTTATCCGATTCATTTTTGATGAATCTCCAAGGACTTATGATTGTCTCCGCAAGGATCGTGACTTTAAGTCAAAACATTGTATAATAATGTCATATTATTACTTTTGTAAAATAACATGATTTAATAGCAAAAAAGAATTACTGAAAATTCTCATTTTTTCGTGTCTCTGACTACCCCTAACCCCTTAAGGTTTCTCTCTCGGAAATAGGAAAAAGCCACACGGAGCCATGTCTGGTGAATGTGGAGAGTGAGGCATCGTAAAAGTATTGTTCTTGGCCAAGAATTCAGGAACAAGCAAGAAAGTTTGATGGTTTATTAGATGATGTCGGATGAATCTTACAATTTTACCCACCTGAGGATTTCTAGTAACATACTAGGGATTCTTAAATTTGAACTGTCATATCTTTAATAATATTAGAGAGATTCTTATAACAGATCACATTAAATGATTTGTTATAATAGTTCTGCTAGCTTTTCTATGAGTTCCCAAAGACCTTATATCATTTAAGTTGTCATCTAGCAAGAAGATGGTTTCATATACGAGGTCTGATGGTTACTCATGTCCGAGCTTAGGTTGTTTCTTTAGAAAACTAATGAATAAATGCATTCGTTTTAAATAGCTCTTCAAATTCAACTATTCTTATATTGTCTTAAGTACTAAGTACTGATGATATGCTCTTCAAATAGTTCAGCTCGATTGTCATCTCTACTTGAGCTATTGTTCTTACTAAATTTGGAATTTGAGAGGATATTTAATCACTTTAGGATTTTTTCTCCAACATATTAACCTCTTAAAGCCCTTAAATATGTGGCTATTAATGGCTATAGTTAACAAAACTTGGAGAGGGGTCTATAAGATATAGATATTACGAAGGGAAAGGAGATATTAATTTAAATGATACTTTATAATATAAGAAGAAAAATTAAATAAATAAAGCATACAATAGTAAAACTTCCAGTTAACTCGGATTGCCAAGGCCTCTTAAAAATAAGTCTCTTAAAAATAAAAATCCAAGCAAAACAGTCTTCGAAAGAATATCACCTCATTAGATTTTCCTAGAGGGCATGCTTGTCTTCATATAATCATATGTATGCTCGCTAGTAACTACTAGTCTACTTGCTTCCCACAATTCATGTGAAATTTCGGTGGCGCATGCGCCTGCACAATCAAAAATTTATGCGTATTCAAATGCAACAATAACAACAAAAACAACAATCAAAAATTGTAATTACACACATTTACATAAGTACAACAATATATATTTGTGTGCTTGCCTCTAATTTCAAAAATTACTTTCTACATACGTCTGCGTCTGTCCTCGCAAGCTAAACACACATGCGCACAACATGCAACTGCCTAACTGGCTGCCCATTTGTGGCGAAAGTTTTCTACATTTGTCTCTTTATTTTTTCCGAAAATTTTTATGTGAAGAAATGCGCAAGAAAGTATTTTTTATATGGGAATTAAATGTCAACGTACGGTAAATTGCAGAAAATCAAAGAAAAAAAATTAAATAAAAAATAAAAAAAAATTATAAAAAAAGAAAAAAATATAAAAAAATAAAAAAAAAATTTGGAAGCTATTACATAAAAATTTCAAGCGCCGAATAAAATATGAATATTTTTATTTTATTTTTATTTATATATGTGAGTGTGTATGTGTTTATGTTTGTGATGCCAGTGGCGCTATTGCAACAACTATCAAAGGCCAAAGCGGAAAATATGCAATAAAAGTGCGGCAGATGGCACAAACCGGAAATGGTAGCCGCAATAGCAGGATTTATATTTACCGTTAATAGGCAATTTTCACCATAAGTGGGTGTACAGATTTTTAATTGCCCACAGCCGTTAAGCAAGCAGTTACAAGTTGATTTTAAGCAATATTTATTATTTTTTCTTTTAATTTATTTAATTTTAATTTTAATTTTAATTTTAATTTTTATTTTTAATTTTACTTTTAATTTTAATTTTAATTTTAATTTTAATTTTAATTTTAATTTTAATTTTTATTTTTATTTTTATTTTTAATTTTACTTTTAATTTTACTTTTAATTTTAATTTTAATTTTAATTTTAATTTTAATTTTAATTTTAATTTTAATTTTAATTTTAATTTTAATTTTAATTTTAATTTTAATTTTAATTTTAATTTTAATTTTAATTTTAATTTTAATTTTAATTTTAATTTTAATTTTAATTTTAATTTTAATTTTAATTTTAATTTTAATTTTAATTTTAATTTTAATTTTAATTTTAATTTTAATTTTAATTTTAATTTTAATTTTGATTTTAATTTTAATTTTAATTTTAATTTCAATTTTAATTTTAATTTTAATTTTAATTTTAATTTTAATTTTACTTTTAATTTTAATTTTAATTTTAATTTTAATTTTAATTTTAATTTTAATTTTAATTTTAATTTTAATTCTAATTTTTTTTTACTTTTTTTATTTTTTTTTAATTTTTTTTTCGCCTGCCACATAACTTATCGCCTTAACGTTTGAAAAATGGTTGTGGCGACAGACAGACAGCTATGCTGCATTGTTGTTTTTCCCATTCACCTTCATGCGATTTTCATTTCATTTCATTACATTTGTATTCTTTTTCTGCAACTTTGTTGTTGTTTTTCGTATTTTGTTCAACGCCTTTTATAGCTGTTTTGTGACTTTTGACACATTTATGCCACGCGTACACACGCCGAAATGATTGATTGTGACAGCCAGCAAGCAAAAAGGTGAAAGGAAGCGGGGAAAAAACTATGAAAATTATACACAAAAAACACCAAATATAGGCAAGTTGGCGCGCAAAATTGCATTGTAAAAAATTTTCAAATTTAAATATGCAAAAATGTTTCTTTTGCATGTAAATCTCGCATACCATAAAAGTCGAAAGCAAAACTAAAGCTTATGACTCTAACGTATTTTATGGCATTTAAGCTGTATAAATAACAATTTTAGCCATAATATATTGTGCGCATGCGCACACCACAAATCTAAGCAAATAAACTGCTTCACTTTTGTTGTTGTTGTTGTTAGTGCGATTTTTTGCAGTTAATTTCTGTTTCGTTTCATTTGGCCATGTTTGCTCTAGAGGCTTGGCCGTACACACTTTGTGCGCACTCCAATTAATCTAATGAAAGTTTATGTTCGTTTACTGTTGATCCGTGCAATACAATTGCCAGCCAACCAGCGCTGACCCTGACGTTTGCAGTAGATAAGTTGCTGATTGCTGTGCTGCTGTGCGGTACTGGTAACTGTACTTTGACATGAGACAAATTAGTTAGCTGAAAGTAACAAAAAAATATTTTTTTCATAGCCGCCAGTTCTTGCCAGAGTGATAGATACATATATGTGCGCATGCGCAGACACAGATACATTTATATAATTATATACATATATATTTACAGTTTTTTAATTATTTAGCGTCTACCGTTGCTTTGTTCTTCATTTATTTTATTTTGATTACTTTGGGTGTTTGGCGCCCAGGAAATGGTGGGTGTGCACCAGCTGTCACTAATCATTAATAACTGTAACCGCTCAAGGAAGTCAACTTGAGCTGTAATTTTATACAATAAAGTATAAATATTTCAACGCATGGTGAAGGAAACGGTTACTACAGCTTTTTTTTTTAATTTTAAAAGAAAAAATATTCGTTTAACTCGTCACAAACACGCGGGGTCATAACGACCCGAAGTTTTTGTGCTTTTATAGTATATTTTGGACGCATTATAGTTAAGGATTTAAAAAAATATAATAATTACTAACTATGTATCAACCGAAACTTGCGACTATAATAGTTGTTCTGAGACTTAACTAAATTTGTACCACTGAAGGGTTAATTGAAAATAATTTTATATGAAATGATAAATGATTAAATAATAAATGGATAAATGATTAAATTACTATAGACTACATCTTTAGTAATGTCTATAAAATCCTAATTATTTTTTATTTATCAATCATTTAACTAAAAAATAATAATTATTTAACCCCACAATGTACATACCGGGTCAAATTGACCTGCATCTTATATGCTTTATATTCTATTTGGCACTCAAAATAGATAAAGGTTTATAAAAATCTAACAATTACTAACTGTAGAAATGTAGACATGTAGACATGTAGACTTGTTACTTTAATTGTTCAATTCAAAAATATTCGTACCATAGAAGGGTTAATGAAAAATTTTATATGAAATCATAAATTATTAAATGACTTTAGATTAAATTTCAAGTAATGTTCATAAAATCATGTTGGGTTCTTCTGCCATTTCCGCCGTTTTCCAATAGGGTCAAGCCCTGGTCGAATAAATTGATTAAATCGTTTTATATCGATCTTGGACATTTGTGTCAACATTAACCCAACAAAATATTTGTAGGGATCTGTTTGGGATGCTTATTCTTAACTATCAAAATGTCACTTTTTGAGCCGAATTCTCGACATTTGCACGGAATACGCATGCTGCCAGAAAGATGATCAAAAGTAGTAGCTAGCGACGGCCAATATTTTGAATAACATTTTCTTAACCGTTTTTATACAAAACAAACCTTAAATTTACAAAAGTATATATTAATAATTTATTTAAAAATTATTTTTTCAAAAATTTACTTTTTTAAATATTTTTTTTTTATAAAAAAATTGTTTACCTATTGAAAATTAATAATATATTTTTATTTTATTTTCAGGTAAGGAAAAAATATTTAATTACTCTTAATTCTGTACATTTAAGAAGGTAAGTGAGAAAATGATCTCGAAAATTATTGAGCCTAATCATTGAATCCGTTTCGATCGAAAAATGGTTTGATTCCATTGAAAAATTTTATGTGGGAATCATTGAAACCGTATCGAAAATAAAATTTAAACACAAATCACATTGAACTCACCTACCGACTCGAAGAAATACATTCCGCGGCTAATAGATGTCGCTAATTACGAAATCATTGAATCCGCAAAATCGAAATCTATCCGTTGATGAGTGAGTTGCAGAAATTTAAAAGAAGTAAACCATTTGGAACTTTTTATGTAAATAATTACTGATGACGGACTAAATTATATTTTAAATTGGTATTTTAGAGACAAGAGACAGAAACAGACTAACAAAAATATATTAAAGATTTTTAACAGCGATATAGTTGCCCCCTCGAAATAGCGAAAGAATTTTATCAAAGAGCCTCAGGCGAATTAAATATTTTCACAATAGTTAAAGGTGGGCTTTAAATTTTTTTTACAAAGCAAAAATCACAAACGCTTTATCAAATTTGTCGCATTTGTCGATAAAGGTCAATAAATCAGTTCTACGTTCTCACTTTGTGGTAAAGCAGTTTATCGACGGAATCAATGATTGCATGAATATTTTCGATCGAAAATCTTTATCGTATCGTAATCGAATTCGCTGCGGATTCAATGATCAGGTCCATTGTATTTTTACAGAGACAATAAAATAAAGAATTCTTACACTGAGAGAAATGTTATAGCTAGGAGCTTTGCTATGGCAGTTAGCGATAACTTTAAATTAACAGCTGTTAAAGTTAAATTATTATTTTTAAAACTTAAGCTTAGCGCATATTGTATCAGTGAATCAAATATTTGAAAAAAATTGTATAAAAATATTTTTAAATATTTTTAATAATTAAATAAGGGTTAAGAATTTCATCATGTAAATTACTATATGCAGTAATCAAGTATTGTAGTATTAGAAAATTCAGCGTAAAAATTGTTATGCGATCATCCGGTGCTCGATCAGTAGTTTTGAAAACTTTAAAGGCAAAATGCAACTCTGAAATAAAAATACCGTTACATATTTGTGGTTTTTAATTTGGAAAAAATATACATTTGATTAAAAAAAAATAATAATTTTGATTTTTTTTTTCATATTATTATTTTTTTTTGAATCGTGTGAAAAAATAAATTATATTTAAAAAAATTTTTTGAAAAAATAAATTTAATTAAAAAAAATTTTTTTGAAAAAATTAATTTTATTTTTTTAAGTTCATTACATTTTTTCATATTTTTTTATTTTTAAAATTATTTTTTTAAGTTCATTACATTTTTTTAGTATTTAAGCAGCACCCCCAACAACACTAATTCTATAATCTACACAAAGTCATTGTCATTTTTTTATGGAATACAACTCTGAAATAAAAATACCGTTACATAAATGTTAATTATAAATCAAGATTTTTATTATTCTAAAAAATTATTCCACACAGTGAAAAAATATTAGCATATCCATAACTACTTTTGGTTTCCATGCTTATTACTTCTATTTCCATTAATCTTTTTTTTAATACTAGAAAGATGATTTTGCTATGCGAAACACGAAATTGCTTTATTTTTTTACAAAACATTTAAGTATTTATTTTTATTTATATTTTGTGTCTCATCAACGACTTCTTAACAATTTCGGTGGCCGTTGTCGTTGTTTGGGTTTTTGTGCGATAATTTTAATTTCAATTTTTTGTGTGTGTGCTTTTATTTCGTTATGCTGCACACGTTTTTAGTTCAGTTTACATTAAAACAACGCTTTAAAATGGGTCAAACGAGGCGAGTGATTTGATATGAAGACCGACTGTGCCCAACAACAACAGCACTGCAAGCGGGTTAACCAAATTTGGTATGTGGCGCAGCGGGTATTCTTCAGCTTGTTTAATTGCGAAGAGTACAAAAATTTTTATTTTTATCTTTGTTATTGTTGTTGTAAAACGCTTGTTAAGGAATTTGTGCACATTTAAATGCAAATTTGTGATTTTTGTAAATTGTAATGTGCGAACAATTTCGGCAAGATTCTCACAACAGCGATTCACAGAAAGCGGAAAACGTTGAGTTGCAAGTGGAAAATTTTTATTTTATTATTTTTTTTTATTTATTTTCTTTTTTAATTTTTTTATTTTTTTTTCTTTCTTTCTTTTTGTTTTTGTAGTATCTGTAAACCACATTCGTGTAAGCAATTACAGCGCGCAAAGCTTAAACAAATTAAATGAAATTA
This sequence comes from Zeugodacus cucurbitae, assembly GCF_028554725.1. NCBI lineage: Eukaryota > Metazoa > Arthropoda > Insecta > Diptera > Tephritidae > Zeugodacus > Zeugodacus cucurbitae. The sequence goes on along the minus strand of NC_071668.1, from coordinate 76,246,089 downwards.
AAAAGATAACACAGTTAAAGCGAGCAAACTCGAACATTTGATCCACTTGCACCGCACCGCACCGCTGCTTATCTGCGCTCTCCAATCTCCACTTGCGCTGTGAGCTCAGCTAATTGCGCCTCCACGCTTTGATTCTCGCTGCGTTCGCTTACATTCAACGGGTAATTAAAATTCAAGTTATCAGCGTTGTGCGCTAGGATTTACGCATTTCTCGATGATTATGCATTTTAATAGCCAAAAAGCACGCGCATATACTCGTACACAGTGAAAGTATTTCTTCTGACACTTTTCAATTTTTTTTACGATTTTTTCATTTTTTTTTTAGTTTTTACACATTTTTGTTTTGACTACTCAAATCTTCTTTCGGTTGCTGTTGTTGTTGTGGGTGAAATCATATTGTAAAATTTTAAAATGTTTTTGGACTTTTTTACATTGTTTTACACACTTCTACTTTCGTTGCTAGCACGCTAGCGAGAGTCTATGGGGTACTATGGTATATTATATGTGTATATGTATGATCAAGAGCTGACTGACGTCAAACAAAGGTGTATATATACATTTGTTGTTGTAAGTTCTTAGTTTTTGAAATTTCACTACATTTTTTAAATAAAAAAAAATTTAAGAAATTAAAATTAAAGTATAAAATAAATAGAGAGAAACTGAACAAAAAATTACAAAGAAATTGTTATAAAGCTGGTAAAACTGGTTGATAAAAAAATTTAAGCACAATTTTATAAAAAAAAAATTTGGTTTTTAATTAAAAAAAAAAATTTAATTTAAATTTGATTTTTTTTATTAAATTTTTTTTTTTGAGTCAGGTATTGTAGTGTGAAAAAAAAAATTATTTTTTTTTGGTTAATTTTGAAAAAAAAATTTGATTTAAAAAAAATTTTAATTAAAAAAAAAAACTATTTTTTTTATATTATTTCTTTTTTCAATCAGATATTGTAGTGAGGAAAAAAAATGTTGAAAAAATAAATTTGAAAATTTTGAATTTTGAAAATTTTGAAAAAATAATTTTTTTTTTGTTAATTTTGAAAAAATATTTTTTTTTAGTTTTTAATTTTGAAAAAAAAATTTTGATTTAGAAAAAAAATTTTAATTTGAAAAAAAAAAAACTATTTTTTTATATTATTTATTTTTTCAATCAGATATTGTAGTGTAAAAAAAAATTAAAAAAAAAAATATATTTTTTTAGTTCATTCCATTTTTTATAGCATTTGAGCAGCACCCTCCACAACACTAATTCTATAATCTACACAAAATCATTGTCATCTTAATTTCTTACTTAGACACATAAGTCATAACAATATCACTGAGTTGAAAAAATATCTTGATGAGAATTTTTGCCATTGATAAAAAGCGTTGCACAGCAAGCCACAAAATAAACAATGAAGCAAGCATACAATAAATGAATATGGACCAATAGGAGAAAAAATAGTACAAAAAGTAATAACAGCAATAACAGAGTTAGACACATTGTTGAGGTTATGTAAATCTTATGAAAAGGCTTTCACACACGCACAGCATGCCGAAGCTTTGCTAGAGTTTTGAAAAAGAGAAAAAAATTAAGAGAAATTACAAATTGTGACAGACAGCATGTGGCACGCACGGCAATTTTGTAACTTATCTAATAATTTTGACAGTCTTTATAATGCCACTGTTGTCTCAAACTATCACACTGTTTTATGAATCATACAAAAATGACAACAGCTGAAAGCTTTTGAAAGGCTTTCGAATTATGAATAATTAGTTTTAATGGTACTGACCGAAGTCTACACAATTGTTTTACAAATTTAAAAAAATAATTTATCGAAAGCTCTTTAAAAGCTTTGAAAGCTCTTTAAAAGTTGTGAAAGCTCTTTAAAAGTTGTGAAAGCTCTTTAAAAGCTGTGAAAGCTCTTTGAAAGCTTCAAAAAGCTTACATAATAGAGAATTATAGCTAAGGTATGTGCATAGATTTCAGTGAAAAAAAAACAACAAAAGAATTTTAAATGATATCAGCATATCATATTAGTTCCGATTTAAGATAAAGCTCATATCTTATTACCATTTCTCTTGCTCATTCTTTCCAAAAACCAAACACTAAAAATTACCAAAAATATATAAATAATCATTAGTGTACAATTCTGTTACACCTCTGCTTATCTATACTCTTCCTTCGTACACTAATTGCAACAAATTGCCTTTGACGTGAATACAACAATGGCAACCACAAAATGACAGTCCAACTGTACGCAGTGACATTTCTTTCAAAGGCGCGTGAAGCAACCAAATGCATTCAGTGCATTACGTGTGCTCGCAACGAAAATTTTTAACAATCAAAATTTACATAATGTCAAATGCTTCAGCGTACATACGAATTAGGTTGTACTACGAAATGTTTGGGAAAAAAATTGTTAACACTTAAAGTGATAGATAGGCGATGCGAGACGGACAATGAGTGATACTATATATGCCTACATATACATATGTAGACAGTTACATTTGAATACAACGCAGCGTTTTTAGGCCGCGAAAACAAGGTCAAACCGCAGACAAAACGGTTTTTATGGTTAGGTATGAGATACCTATGTATAGTGTATGCTTGATTTATGCGAGTATAATGGAGTTGTTACGTTTTTTAAGGGTTTTTGTGTTTTAGTTTTTTTTTTTTACTTTTGTAAAGGAAATCAATTGGTTGGTGTTACTTAGGCATTCCATTTCTTATTTATTATTAGATATTTTATAATTTAGAGATATTTTTAAAGATCCAGCATAGCTTTAAAACTCGACTCGGAACTTGGACCAAATACTTAAAAAATCGTCATAAAGAGAAATCGACGTCATCTCTTCGGTCTCATATTATTTCAGTTCAATGTTCAATCTGTGAAAAAAATATCTTCTAAACCGTCTTTGATATTTTCTGACACCCCATAGAACACAATAAGTTTGTTGTTAACGCTTCAAAGCCACTGAAATCTCAGTAAATAAATTTCAAATTTCTTTACATAATTTATATATATATTTACTTTACTCAACCCATTAAAATTCACCAGCCAGCCATCCACTTGTTGCAATCGACACCTTGCCTAAATACCAACCACCTTTTTGTCTTAATTTCATTTTCACATATTTTCTACTTTTATTACACATTTTATTTCGCCATAACAAAGAATTTCGACACAGCCATAAAGCAGCCGCCATTAAAGCAATCTAACTGCAGATTTTTAATTGTGCTAAGCAAAAAATAAAAACAAAAAAAATAAAATAAAAAACCAAAAAAAAATTAAGAGCAAATGAGCGCACACAAAGCAAACAAGCTTATCTAGGTGCCCTGTCTGCCTGTGCAACTCTGTCACAAAGGGCGCACAATATAGCTACCGTTAACTGGCTACACAGCTATGATCACCACAAAAAACCACATGGAAGTAGATAATAAACCCAGTGATATTGCACTTGTTTGCAATTGCCTTACATTTATGTGACACTTAGAGCCGTTATTTTGTGCTGAAAATAGCATGAGACTACTCTCTTTCGCTCAGCAGTAAACTGTCACTTGTTGCCTTTGAACTATAAATGGTGGCACCGCAGTTGGTGTCGTTATCAGCAGACACTGACTGTGTCGAATGTGGGTTAACATTTAAATTTATTTGTTTTGTGGATTTTTTTTTTTGTTTTTGTGTCACCAAATTCTTTTTCTCTCTACCTTTTTAAACTCTCTAGATTTTACGACATTTTTACCGTGTTATTTTTTGTCATTCTAAAGCCTCTTTATTGCCTTTTCATTGCACTAATTGCCTGTAGCTCCCTGAGTTTGACTTTTTTGTGTGTTCTTAGTTCATGATACCATTAAAAATCAATTAAGCGCGTGATGATTCTGCTCTGAAAGAAATTCTAATGTTACTTCTCGTATAACGGTACATTTTATTACCGATATTTCTAAACGTTGCGACGAATTTGATATCGTGTGTGACATATATAGCCTACCATCGTAGTGGTTTTGTGCTGTCGGGTCGGTGGAATTGTCATTTACAGCATTTAAATGGTCTGAGAGTTGGTCATTAATTGGTTATTGGCATTCGGCCTATCGGTAATTTACTTGCTTACAGCAGCTCAATTTAGAAATTTATAATTCATTTAACGATATTTTCTGATTACTTCCAGCTTTGATTCACTATATATTTTCAATAACAAGATCATACACTCAAATTTAAACCATTTTATTATATGCTCGGAGTTTTAATGGTTGTATTTTTCAAGGTTATATTTTTTATAATTTGAATTCGTGGACAAAACTGCCAAAATTATGAACTTCTAAGTAGTTTCTTGCCACTGACAAGAAAGAGAATGTCAATGCAGTCAGTTAAACCTTCCTTGACCACTTTTGTAATCCCCAAACAGGGTTGTCATACCCATCGTCCTTATATATTTTCAAGAAATAGTTGTATAGTAACTCATTAAGGACGGATAACTACATAAACAACCACAAACTCATTGAAGCCATTTTGAAAAACTGCATTGTTTACATTAAAACTTCAAGTCACTGACAGTTCAAGTTCAATAATCAATGAAATATGAATACAAAAATTGCAATGACGTTTTTGCAAATATGACTTTCAAGTTCAAAACCTTAAAGTTCAATGAATACACAAATTAACAGTCAAAAATATTGAATTTAAACTATTACCAGCAAAATCATATATTATACAATAAAATGTTAACAATAAAATTTATGGGCAATAACAAGTAATAATTTCGCAAAATCATCACGCAATAAACACAAAACGAATTAATATATTTTATCAAGTGGAGTTATGTAAACAATCGGATAAGTAATCACACGCCAACTCCAAAACTACACAGACCAATAAACTGCAAAAAGAAAAAATAAAACACTTGAGAATTACGAAAAAGCGAGCGAAAATTCGTGCATCAGTAAACGTGAAATACTTTTCGCATGTAGACATCAAAAGTGACATGACTTAATCAAACGACGAAGCCGAACGAAGACAGACCACAGCGGACAGCGCCGCACAACAATAGTTGTCTGTTTGACAGTTCAATGCACGTTAAATGACAGATCATAAGGTGTAGATAGCAATAGTTGTTAACGGCAAGCAGACACAATATTTATTAAATTAACAATAAAATTTAATTGGCGGCGAATAGCGTATGGCGCCGCTAATATTTATGAGTAGTGTCAAAATGTGCGAATATGATACGAAAAGAAAATATAAAAATTATTAATAATATAATAATTAATTTAATTTTGAAATTATTAATTTCAGTTTTTGCCGAAATTATGTGTTAAAAAATTAGCGCGATTGCGGAAATGTTAATATCAAGCACTAATTAGTAATTAATTCAATTAATCATTAATTACAACAAAATTTCTAAGCTGTCACGAGCTGCTGACAGCTGACATTGACGTTACTTAACAGACTGTCAAGCGCAACGCGACCCTTGAGTTGTGATGAAATGTTCAATTTATTATCAATGTCAAAATGTAAGCAAATAATTCTAATTAAATTGTATTTAAATTATTTTAGAAAAATTTACTGTGTTTCTGAAATCATTTCCTCGAAATATAAAATAAATATATAAAATATATATAAAAATGAAACAAAATTAATCATTTAATATAATTTAAAATTTATATAATAAGAATTAAAAAAAAATATAATTGAATAAAATTATACAAAATTGGAAATTAATAAATCTTAATTAATTATAATAATTTTAAACTCAGTCTTTAATACCACAGCACTGTTCAGCTGTCTAAATTCTTTCCGGCACTGTAACTTCCGCTTTAGCTGAATGAAATATATTGCGATTTCTAATTATTATTTCTAATTCAATTAGGTACTCAATTAAAAAAATTATTCAAATTTGCTATTAATTGAGTTTCCATTAAATCAGCTACCAAAAATTCAAACTAAGTCTACGAATAAGAATTTCATGGCAGCAATTATTTAATATAATAATTAGTAACTAGAAAAAATATAATTATCAGCACATTACAACCGCGGTGAGGTCATTACTTGTTGTAAAATACACGTACAACCCATATGATACCGCAATGACGCGTACAGCTGACATTGACGCTTTACTGTCAGTCTATCTGCCTACTGGACTGTCAACGAACAGCAATGTTTAATGAAGTCTTAAAAATATGATTTTGATGGATCAAGGTTATGCATAGTCAACGGTTTTTTGTTTACTTTACTTATGACGTGATATTTAATTAACACCTATATATGTGTATATATATTCGGTAAAACGGATATGCCACAAATACTTGCAATATGCTACGCTGAACACTTTTGACCACTTTTGACTTATAATCGCCGAAGCGCGAGTAATCGGATTTCAATGATACATACGGCGGCTCGACGGAAAATAATCTAATTAAGCGTAACAGCGCTGTCAAATTGTATTGACAGCTTCATACCAAGCGGTACGAAAATTATGTTGCTGGAAAATCATATAAGGAAAATATGGGTCAAAGTCAAATGTGTGAGCAGATAAAGTGACTGTAGACAAAAATACAAAAAAAAAATTAAATAATCAAAATGTCCATGTTCTACCTTCAGCACACAAAAGGAATTATGATTGTTTTTTTGTGAACGCCTTCTACTACTATATACACACAGCGTGTGTCAGTGGACGGAGCTTTCAAGCTGTCACATGCCCGCTGCTGTGTATGTCAAGAAATTGACTGACAACTGTTATTAAAGGCAGTGTACCTTTCCAAGGCATAAATCACAAGTAACCGATATTGTTATTGTTGTTGTTATGCAGTAGCTGTAGACCTTTTTTGTTGTGGTAGGCGATGCGCGACGCACATTCAAATTGCAGCTTTCACACAAACCAACCAAAGCTATGTGTGGTAGTTGTTTAATTGAAATTAGGCCACAATTACCGAGGTAAGAAATGCAGCTGTGCTGTTGAAAATGTGTAACTGTAAATGCATTCCAAAGCGCTGAGCTTTTGACAAGCACACGTCAGTAGTGTGTGTGTCAAAGGCTTAAAGTGGGTTTGGGTTCGTGATTTTCGAAAGTACACACTTTCAATATGTCAAGGAATAAGAAAAATTCTTGAAATTATTAGAAAGTTAAGATGATTAGAACGTGCGTGGGGACTTTCAATTTTTCAGTGAAAAAAAATTCGAGTTTTCAGGTCACGAAAAGGGAGATTGATTGAAAGAATTATTTTTTGTACACTTAAATTCCAATAGGAATTAGGTCAAAGGTGGGATTGTAGAACATACATATATTTACATATTTATGTACATATATAACTTGACAAAATATGACTAGAACACAACTAAAAATCATCAAAGTGAAGATTTTTTTCAATTCTGAAAATTTTAAAAACAAAATTCAAGTCAGTAGTACTTATTGTGGCTTTTGAAGTCATCATAACCTCACTTTTAAGTCTCAAACTCAATTCGAATAGATTTTTATATTTAAAACCTTTTTCATTCGTGGACCAAACCCTATCCAAACAAAAAATAGTCCTCAACAATCTATAGTTCATATAACTCTGCAGCCGTGGGCGGAATACAATAAAATCGTTCATTGCAATTCCAGCTCTGTAATTCTCAACCAGTGAGTTTGCTGTAGTAATAGCAAAAATCATAGCACCCTTTAATTTTTTCTCAATTCTCTCACAATACGGCCTCAGCAACTCTGTTAAGAATACACACGTTATCAATTATTGAGCTCATTTCCATAATAATCACACATTTTACACACCTCAAGGTTTGATGATGATTGTATATGTAATATATAAATATTTACAGTTACTGTTAATATAATATTTAAAGATTTTTAGAAGGTCTAACCTTTTTCAACATAACCTCAAGTCAAAGAGCTTTTCAAAAGCTTTAACTATGTTTCAATATAACCTCAAATCAAAAATTTATTCGTAGAACTCTCTATCGCTTTTCTTAGTTGAAATCTACAATTTCACATGAAACATTCGACCACACAAACATACCTACATAAGTCTATGTCCGACCATAGTCGTTCGTGTAAATCTTCACATACCGCTAATGAAGAAAACGATGTGTTTTAACACATAATTAAATACGATTGCAGTAACATTTATCAAATCCTTAACCAAACACACTTTCTTATGTATATTCTTTTTAAGAGAAAGATGAAGCAAATAAAAAAGCTTTTGTCCGAGCATGCTTCTTTTTCCTGAAATGAAAAATTCCCTGAATGAAAAAGAAGAAGACTTTGCGCTAAGCAGCGGGAGTTAGCCCCATTCTAAGACCAGCTAAGTCTTTGATACTAACATAAATATACAGTTTGTTTTACAGCGCACACATTGTATTTACAGAGTTCTCCCAGAGTTATAGACTTCCAGCAAAGTGTCAGCATTGTAATAGGGACGCGTTAGCTCCACTCACTAAATTATGCTCCGTCACGATTTCGTAGTTGTCACTTTTGTTATTGTTGTTGTTGGACTTGGTACATTGGTTTCAATGTACAGCTAAGCGCTTTTAAGCTGCTCTGGCGCCGTTGCAGCACGACAACACGTTGCGCATGCGCATAAGTGACTACAGTGTAGCAGAAGACACGCAGCATGAAACACGGATATAATATAAGCGCGTACGAAGATCCGTGCTGCGCGGTAATTAGTGCGGCGTTTTATTTACTTTTCATAGATTTACACAAAGAATTCTTACAACTACTTTCTGCATTTATCAGGCGCAGAAAGGCGACGAAAGCGCGTCATGTTTTGATTTCCCATGCGCTACAATTGTCTGTCAATAGTGTGACAGCGATGCATCAAACCCGCTGCTAATAAGTGAAGTTGTGCTTCACTTTCTGCTTTTCTTGGTTCTCAGCAACTTTCCTTTAAAGCATTTGCTGCATGCCAAAACTGTGCGAGTTTCTAATGCTTCGCACATATACGAAGAAAGCTGAAGAATTTTCTGCTTTCTTTTTGTGTTCCGTGTAGAAATAGAAGCGAAAAAAACGCGTGACAGCTTTCTTCGCCGCGCTGCCCGTTGCGCTGGTCTCCCACAGCGTCGCTTGCTGTCTTGTCATATGACACCGTCAATTGTCGGTATTGCTACAACAATTGAAAGAGTTCTTCATCAGTTTTTTCTACAAAAGCTGCCAACAAAGAATGTAGTTAATTAAGCCGTGAAATGTTTATAAATCCGTTTGGTTCTAAATAAAGGCGGTTTCATGTTCACCGCCGTGTAATTAAAACTATTGTCTTTGGCTAGGCGTATTGTGGTTCTTTAAGCGTGTAGTCTTATAAGATTTCAACTTTAGAATTTAAGTTATATTAAAGCTATGGAATTCTAGGTAGTGTGTTTGCCAACGCCTTTGTCTTACACTAATGTACTAAATTAAGTTAATTGAGTCATTGTAATTAAAATTTTAAGCTGATCTTGAGAAGTTTCTTCCATATTTTACTTCAATTTCGAGAGAGAAATCAATTCGTCGAGCCATTTATTATAATTATTTGTAACCGTTAGTTAGTAACCACCTTACAGGATCATCTCAAGCGCATAAAGAGTCTATTAGATGAGTATTCAGTTCTAGACTTGAACCAAATTTGAGCTTAAAGTCATCAACACTAAGTAGGAAATGTTCTTAAAACTATTAGTGATCTATGATGTTTCTCCGACTCATTATGATCTAACCTAAATTGGTCGGCAAAAGAGTCATGAAAACAAAAAAATGTTATGAAACATCTGGTGAAAAGATCAACATCGAAATTTAGCTAAAGAAATGGAAAAGACCGGAAACTCGCTTCCAAAATAAAATATGATTTTCTATTACAACACTTTATAGCCTCTCATAACCCAACTGTAACTCACAAAAACAAATAAAAGTTGTTCGCTGTCTCATGAGCTCGCACCGATTGCTTGCTACGAACGTCATTAAACGCGACATTTAACCCTCTGCTGGCAGCGCTTCCCTCCCACCACTTGCGTTTACTGCACATAACAGAGTGATCACTATGGTTTCTCATAAACACACTGCTCCATTTCTTTTACGACTCACTGAGCGACTGCCGAGTACATTGAACCCACGCTTTGTCTCATTAAGCATAGATTACCACAGCGACTGTCACAAATTGCATGACTGACACGAATGCAGGTTGCGGCAATGGTGGGGAATTAAAGTAAATACAACAAAAACAAATATACAAACTATCTGCCTGACGCGCAGTATTTCCCAAGCGCTGTGTCTTCAATCGCATGCCTCAGTAGTTGTGCTGACTTGACAAATGTCACATCACATCACACGTAAGTACAAACCGTTAGACGCCGCAAAAAAATTAAGTTTACTTTGTGCCTTAGCCCCGAGCGCAACTGTCATCTGCGCTGGATTGACACATAGCGGTGCATGCACGAGTTTAACGCTGCGAGTCGGCGCGACTGCATTGCCGACCGCCGCCAACTTCACTGTGAATGAGCTACGCACTCAATTACATATGTATTTAGTTGTTTCCCTGCTATCATACAGCGTTTAATTGCTCATCACGACGGCGAGGCGAAGTGATTTTGACACAATCGCGTTTCTGTTACATACAACTTTAATGGTTTCCGACGACGCCTGCTTGGTGTCAACGCAGTTCGCATGTTGCACTAATTTGCTTGCTTTGCTTTTTATATTTCTTTACTCCAGTTATATAGCCCATTTTCTTGCTGGTTTGAGAAAAATTGTGTTTGTCAAGCCGTCATAACAGGCAGCTCACCGATGTTACAGTTATGTCACTGCCCTTTGCGTGGTCTTTTTAGCTTTAATTTTATTTATTTTCATCAAATCAAAATACAAATTTCATGTACTCTATAGAGCAAATATCTTATTTACCTTTAAGTTTGCTTAATTACGCCACAATTTGAATGAAAGCGATTTTTCGTTGTCTCAGCAGGTTGCGCATGCGCCTTGCACGCACACTCATACTTTACACATCAACTGCCGCTTATATGGCGCACAGCGCACAGTAGATAATCGGCCACATTGCAATAATTCTGCGCACGACTTGGGAAGTTGAGCAATTTATTAAGTACCCACCTACGGCACCGCGCCGCCACAGCCAACCATCCAATCTCCGGCACCCGCGCGCAAGCCATAAGTTCTTGCCTTGCTCAACACCACTCTAGTGCTTCATGAAGCGTTGCTTGCCGTTCCGCACTGTTCCTTCCGTTCTTGCGCGCGCTCATTTGCGCACCACTTAATGACTTGCAACACTACAGCGGCACTGCGCATGCCTCCGTCGTTTTGGCTGGCGTTTAGCCCGCGGCACTGCACTTTCAGTTAATTTGTATGCAACCGGTGATGATGAGTTCTATGCAGTCGCTCGCTGCTTCGTTGCCATAATTTACGGTTTGTCTGTCGGCGCGGCGTTGTCGGCATTGTCTTCTACTGTGTCTTCTTCAGTGCCTGCAGATATTCATATTTCATTTGGTTGCTGCACTGCGCTCGCACTAGAATTGTGCAAATTTCAATTTTGCACGCAAACCCCAGCGCAGTCCACCCTACCGTGGTTCCCTCCAGCTGTATGCATTTAGTTTCATTCAACCTGCCGCGGCGCATTGACTTAGCAATATAGTCGGAAGGGTTTTGAGGAAGTCGTCGGTGTTGCTTCCCGTTCGCATTGAACCAAGGAAGCCGTAGACACTTTTACTCCATTCTTTTTTGTTGTATTTGTTCGCCGCATTGCAGTCACACCGACACTCGCTAGTTTGTGTTTTATGTAGTCTACAGCTTAAAGACACAAAATCAATAAGTCTACGGTGTTCCTCTACTCCCTCTCACTCCCTCGGCGCGCGCCTCTTAACGGAAGCGCTTTGTCTGCCTGCCTGCCTGCTTATCCGACATCGACGACTTTGTTTATTATCTTATTAATACTGTTTTTATTTTTTCTTTCTGCTTTCAGGTAGCGTACCGTATTCGTAATTCATTTGTCCAGCTCTTGTTTTGCTTTCATTTTTTGGATCTATAGGCAGGTTCATGCGTACTCCTCCTCATATGGCTGTGTGGCTGTGGTGATATATGGTAGGATATGACTTGCAATTAATAACTACAATAACCATTGTCTGCCTGCTGATTATTTGTTGTTGTTGAGTTTTTAATAGTAATCATATTTTTATGGCTACAAGTTCATCAGCGAGGCAGTATCTCAGTCTCAGAGGGAAGAGATGGTGTAGTAGTAATGGGAATTCCTTAAGGATAACTGATTGGATTTTTTTTTTAATTTATGAGACGGTTGAAGAACAAATTACTTCTGTAAAGCATTATGTTTAAATGGTAACACAAAACCAAAGTCTATAAATCAGTAGGGAAAGATTCTTGGATCAGCCTTTCCATTGTGATCTGAGGCATTCTTGACAAGTATAAAAATCCTAAGCAAGCTCAAGCTGTATTAAATAAATCATCTTAAGTACTAGGTATAGGTTATTCCAGTTTTCAGAACTTCGATCGAAAAGTGATCGTAAGTTCGACAGCGAACTTAAAAAAGTGTCTGCTTGAGCACTGCTTGCCTCTTTTCAAGATTACTAAGGCGCTCAGGTGCTGTTGATGTTAGTGGGATCGACATATATGTAGATCATTCCATCTTTCGTAGAGATTATTAGCTCGATTTACCAATCGATAATCTAAACAAGATGTAGATCTCTTCAAGCTTTGTTTACCGAACGCGCTCGTGATTCACTTCAAGTTGAACTAAAATATAGTTATCTATATATATATATATAGTCTATATAGTATATTTTACATTTACATATATTGCTAGTTAAGTTCCATGAAGCATTCTTCAAACAACAGAGTTATTCCTTGACAAAATATTAAATTAAAATATTCCTTGAAGATTCCAAGTATTTTTCAAACAACAGAGTTGTTCCTTAACAGCATATTTCTGAAGATGCCAAGTATTTTCCAAGTAAAATACAAAAAAAACCTACAAACCAAGTATTTAAATGGCACATATTATTCTACATGAGTAAGTACAAAATAAGCTACTGGGGATAAATAAAATAAAAAATACGAAAACCTAAAATAACTTGTACAACAAGTTCAAACCGCAAACGACCTAAAGAAAACACGGCGAAAAAAATTTAATGAAGGCCAAGAATAGTCCGAAATCTTACAAACAAAATAAACAAATGACAGAGAAAAAGCAAAGTGAAGAAAAATGTAGAAAAAACAGCAAATCACTGTGCGGAAAAACAGGTATGGAAGCAAATCAATGAGAAACAACCGACGTACAAATTGGAGGGTAGTTAATAAGCAACGAAGCGTTAAAGGATAAAGATCCTACTTCCAACTTTTTGAGCGTGAAATTACTTTCAAATTAGTTATGTTCGGTCAGTGTGTTCGGTAAAAAACAACAAATAGTGGTTGTGAAAAGGATTTCGCTCGAGAGATATTCCTTAGAATAATATCAATGATTTTACAAATTGCTACTTTTGTTACAAAAGAATGCTTGGATGAAGTCATGACGACTTTATACTATGTGCTATATCATTTTACAAATCTATCATTGTTATTTTTCTTCTTTTTTTGTAAGGAAATACTGTTGGTCATTGTATAGCTAATACGTTCAATCTTTTTTAACTATAGATGATACATAAAAGCAGGTGCAAGGATATTTCTGCTTGGAATTTTATAGAGAGAGGATCAGTTGACTATTCACTGTCATATCAAATTTATAAGGCTTCAATAAATTCAGATTATTATATAAAAAATCACTTCCGTTTCGGCAATTAAATTATTATATTGTGAGTTTTCGAGTTCGAAAAGGTACATGTTGTCCTACAACTTTGCTTCCGCCGTTTTCCAATAGATGTCTCTAGGGTCAAGCACTGGTCGATTAATTCGATTAAATCGTTTTATATCGATCTTGGACATTTGTGTCAACATTAACCCAACAAAATATTTGTAGAGATCTGTTTGCATCCCAAACTTATTCGCAACTGAAAATGTCATTTTTTGAGCCGAATTCTCGACATTTGCGGGAAATTTTGCTTTTCTTTTTTAATTGCAAGAGAAGTGCGACTGAGGCTCATCGACATTTGTAACAGTTTTTATACAAAAAAAAAAACCTTAAATTTACAAAAGAAAAAACGACGGAAGCAAAGTTGTAGACCTAATATATTGAAAAGTTCTACAATTAAAGTTTTGAATCGAAATCGATAATTTAAAATATGTTTTTGAAAACACGTTAGTATTCAGGAAACTCTTAAAACCGATTGTTAAGCCTATGGTGAGAAGAATATTAATAATCGATATCAAAGACCGCTTGGTTCTATAAAAGCTCTTTTGGTGTTTCGAACTATACTAAAACTGTAAAATTTTACAAAAAAAAAGTTTTACAGTTTTAGTATAAAGGTATAAGAAAGCTACTATATAACGATAACAAGTTTAAAATTTAATTTAAAAAATCGACAATATTTATCGAAAATCGATTTTTTATAATCGATAACTTTAAAAAATCTCCAAAATTTTAAATTCAATGCTACATTAATCACAATTAGCCACATATAATTTGAAATTATACACAGTGGACAACAAAAATATTTGCACAAGTGCCACTTAAATTACCAATATTTTGTGGTTAACTACAATTATTTATTATAATTGCGATTTATAATTCGTTTTCTTGGAATTCAGCAAATACTTCCTCGTTATTAATTTCGTTCATTATATTTATAGTAAATATTTTATTTTTGATTGCCACGCTTGATAAATGCTTGTTAGTAATTTTCTTTAAAGCGCATTGTTATTGCTTCTCTCCTAACGATTGCTATACGAAATTCGAAATCACTACCAGTTTTTATAGTTCGGCCAATTCCATTGTGTCTGCAATTAAGTCCAATTTTGGGTGGTGTCTTTTCAACAACACTTTTCACTCACTTCAACTACCGAATTCTTTGTGTGTTTTTTTGAAGGTTTCTTCTACTTTGTCTCGCTGCACTTGTTATAAACTAGTTAGTTTTCTAGTGAACAAAAAAAATTATATTGAATAAATGTTTATAATTTTTTGTTGTTTTCCGAAGTCATTTGTCTGTTTGCTTTTTGTAAATTACATTACATTTTTGGCTGAGTCGGTGTTCAAGTGGTTTGCCTTTAAAGCAAAATATCACTTGAAGTATTTTTTTGTTGTAATTCTATGCCTATTTATAAGTGGTTTTCAGATTTTTTTGTTTTTTTTTTTCAATCTTTTTCCATCTTCTGCTTAATATGGTTCTTTGTCATTCGCTGTCTGCAGCAACCGCTCTTTCACACTAATTGTTTTCATTCCTCTTTAAAAAGTTCTTTTTTTCGTGCCCTCTTTTGTAACCGCTTTGTATGCTTCACATATTTTCATAATTGTTTCTTTAATGTAGCTGACATTAAGAGACCATTGTCATTACCACATGTATCGCTATATGGTATGCCTTTGATTGAAAGCGAAGTTTCAGAGTGATTTCTGTTCCATATTTGATCGAAAGTTATGAAGACATATCCACGTTCTAAAGACCTACATAGTTTCTACAACTGCGCAGGCGTTGTTTGAGCTTGGTACATATATAAGGCTATGTATATAGTGATTGGAAGAGTCAAATAGGCTCCAAAAAGGAAGATGGAACGAAGAGACGACAACTGGAGAAATGGGTGCAATTGCTACATATTGGATACTTATTATTTGACCGACTCGAATCAAGATCTATAATTCTTTTATAAAGCTTATGTTACAAAACATTTTGAACTCTTTTAATTTTTTTTGTTGTCTTTAAATTCTTCTCGTCCATTTACTTAACATTTTTCTTATTCTTATATCCATTTAATGTACTATTATTTCGAAAAATCTTTGGGAGTGCCTTTTACATAACGAACCATAAATATTGTTCAATACCGTTACACACATACACTTGGTCACAGTTGACCGCTTATTACGACAAATGACTGTGGCGAACAATTGAAAACAATGAAAAGTTAATGATCAAAATTATAGCAACGCTGTTGTAAGCATATGGACACACGACCATACCAAATGTGTATGTATATCTCTGATGGCCGCAGCGGTGTAACCACTTCTAACTGATTACCATCAGCTCGCGGCGTGTTGTGTACTCAAGCAGATGCATATGTGTATTTTGGTAGAATTCTTAGACTTTACAAGTGATTTCAATGATGTCTTGTTGTTGTTGTAATTCAGGAGAAACTTTTAAAAATGCTATTGTTAAGCATTCAAGTACCTCATCTTTCATGAAAAGCTTGTTTGGGTATTAATTTCAGAAGTCGATTAATAATCGATTACATTTTTGTTATCGCTTAAGATATTACCGATAATAATTTAGATAAATTATTTGATATTCCATTTGAGAAAAGAAAATATATTCTAAAGGCATATATAAAGACAATATATTCAAGCACAATTATTATTCAAAAATCGTTTAATTTTAATATAATTTAAAATATCGATTATAACTAAAATTTTATTAAGGTCGATAGTCAATATAATAGAATTTAAGAATTCAGGAACGAAATTCTTCTATAAAAAGTGAGTGGATCAAGTTTTTTTGCATAAATTTCGTTCGTCTACTTTTTCCAGTTTTGTAATTCTCAACCATTCCTTTATTTATATAATGAGCTGTGTTAGAAACCTAAATTATGTGAAAACTATATCTGAAAAATAATGTGAAAATGTTGCCAAAAATTAAAAATCAAGAATCACTCCGTAACACTAACTAAATGACTAAAGCCATTGAATCCGGGGTCTTTTAAAGCCATGCTTATCCAATTGATAAGTGCGTTCAATTTAATTCCGACTCATTCCTTGAACTTTTCGCTCTTTCCCGTAACATGTTACTGTATTTTCTATATATTTGTCATTCAGTAAATTTGAACCCACACTCCAAGACTCCAAGCTCAAAGTCCACCCACAAGCAAAACCCTTTTTATTCTAATTTTTGCATAAATGTTATTGTTTTTTTGTGGCATTAAAGTTGCTGCCAGGTAACACGTGGTGCACATGTGGCACCAACCGCTGTATATTTCTATTACAAAAACCAGTCAATGGTGAAGCACATAAAGTTGGCCTGAAATATAAGTCACACTTGGCAAATAAAGGCACACAGTTAGCTTAAAGTTACTCCCATTTTTTATTATTTACACCCACCAGCACTCCTAGGCACACATACAAAGAGAAACATGACAACTATTGCCATGACAGCCGCAACTCCTTTTTTTCTTCTTCTGTTTTCAGGTCGCCACCATACAACTGATGATGACTCATGTTCAGCAAAATTCATTCATAGGACATGCATGTGCGAGTATGTATGTATGTCTACAAATGTGTAGATTCTATTTGCTCATATGTGAACTTGTTACGTTGCGCGTTCTGCACGCTTGCATATGCTTGACTTATTGTCTCTTGGCCACCATCGCCAGCGCGCCATTAAGCCGCAGTCGTTGCCAATTCATTTGTTGTATTAAGACTGCGCAGACGCGACAGTTTGTCAGTGGCTGAGGCACGAGTACAGCCGTATGTATGTATGTGTGTGTGTGTTTGTTTGTGTTTGTGTCATTTAGTATTCTAATTTATGCAATTTTTATCGCAAATATTGACCAAAATACATACAGACCATACAGAGTGCGGTCGTTGCACAGCATAGAAGGAGTAGTGTTTGCTTCAAGTCGAGTCATAACTGTAAGGCATTTGCCATTGTTTTGTTTATTTTTCGGTGTGATGTTTGATATATTTTGTTTAATGTAGGTTATGTTATTGGTGTTCGTGTGTGAGACTTGAGAATGCTTAGTCATTTGAATTGCGTCTGCTTGTGATCTGTTTGAAGTTAGGAGGTGTATAAGTAGTTTCTCTTGTAATGCCACTGAGGAAGTTGTTCGTTGGCTGTCTTCTTCTAATACTGAGGAAAAGAAAAATTTATCTGGGTTCAATAAATCTTCGAATCGTAGTTTTGTTATATAAAATTTTGCAAAAGTTCCTCATTTCCAAATCAAAATATATACAGGTTTGACACTGCTGAAAGAAATCTTTGCAGAAGAAATCTTATAAATAATATTTTATTCAGATGTGATCCGTAGTGATCGTGAAGTGGTAAATAACGGGAACCTTCCAAAAAATAGATAATATACAAGAAGAAATAGTCAGAGCCTATCCCAAATATCGAATCTGAGAAGTGTTTTGACGATTGGAAAAATCACTGAAAGATATTGAATGGGGACTATTTAAATGGTGACAGCATTACTTGTAGACGAATATAGAAATATTTTTTCCAAAAACCGAAAATTCCCGTTATTTTTTGAACACACCTCGTAAAGTTAATAGTGAACCTTTGGTACTAATTTCCTGAAATATTTGACCATATTTGAAGAAAATTATAATAATTTGGCCATTTCCGGTATAAGAAGAGCATAATTAACATGAGAGCGTACTTCGAAGAAACCCTTAAAGTATGGTACCAGTATCCAGAGATAGTTTTGCTGCATATGTTATATATAGAAACGTATTCTTAATCATTCACGAAATGTTAAATAATACGAAAATTCTAAAAAATTTTGGGCAGCAATAAATTTTAATCTTACAAAATTTCGCCTTAAGTATTTCGTGATTCCAGGTGGGCATATAAGTATGATACTCTACCAGAAAAGGTGTACTCTTCGCTTTTCTATTAACATTCCTCGGCTATTTGCCTTTAAAGAATTTCATTTTATTTATTCAAACACATACAAACATTCATAGAGTTATGTATACTCAAACAAAATTCTAACAATGATGAACACTTGAATTAGAATATACTTTTTATACTCATATATAGTACCTAAGTATTGCACGAATCCCTCTGTTTGCAGTGAAAATGTTTGTTTTACAATTATGCACCACAAACTTTCAAACATTCTTCTCTATACTTAATAAAAGCCAAACAAAGCACTTGCACTTGGCGTTGAGAAATGTCTAATGTAATCAAATTCGAAAAAATGCTGTCGGACTGACTGTTAGCCACGCAGTGGAAGTTCAAAGGCAGGTGTGAATGCAGTTTAAGTGCAAACATTTGCTTAGAAAGCTGAGTGATAGGCGGTTGGATGAGCTGTGGCTGGTATGCTGATGAGTTTGTGTGCTGAAGCATGCATCAAATATTAAAAAAATATTTTTTTTTATAATAAAAACCAATATTTATACAACATTGTACTAAGTGAGATTTTTGGGGTTAAATAGTCAAGGTAGTAAGAATATGTTTGAAAGGTACTATATGAAGACCTTTTTTAGTACACGAAAAAAAAAATTTGTTTTTGGTAAAAATTTCTAAATTTTTTTGTGAAATGAGAAGCTTATATTAAGAAAAATAAATAATAAAAAAAAAATAAATAAGAAAAATAAAAAAAAAATTTCTTAATATTAGCTTCTCATTTCTCATAAAAAATTAAATAATTTTTACAAAAAAAAATTCTTCAAAAAATTTCATGAAAAAAAATTCTTTCAAAATTCACTTCCCACAGCGAATCCAGCACTCACAGCGAAAGTGAAAAATACTTAAAAAATATGTAAAAATGCTAAATAACAAATCCGTGTTGACCTTAAAGTGGGCGTGTGAGCGTTGAATGCTGCCAACTCGAAATATTTCATACTTTCATGTATCAAAAAACAATAAAAACAAAGAAGAAACACTTAAATGCTACTTAGTGTCGACACAGCGAATTATGCATATTATGGTTGTGTGTTTTTTTCAGCATTTCACTTTTATTTTATTGTACTTTATTTTATTTAATTTTTGTGCGGTAGAATTCCCTTGAAACTGCTTGCGTGAGCCGTGTGTTTTTTCACATTCTTTATAAATGCCATGAAAGTGAAACCACATGTAGAAAGGTTAAGTGAGAAAGAAGAAAGAAATTAAAAAATTAAAAACCGAAAATCACACAAATCTGGCTGAAAGTGATTACTTTCACTGTCTGGGTGCGCTTAAATTGTTAAACTACTGTAAATTGTTGTAAATTGCTGTAAACTTTTGCTTTCCGACGTACCTTTGCTGCTACACAACAGACCTTTCTCTTGAATTTGCTGCCTGCGCAGTTCTTTCAATTTAATGAACGAGGGACGAAAAAGTGCTGTGTAAGTCAGAAATGTGTAACCTTGCTTGAAATCGTTTAAAATTAATATGAATGGTAACTGCATTAAATGCTGATTAAATGTGTGGTTCATCGATTAATTTTGATACATTTTCAGCGTTATCGAAAATAATTATCGGAATTAATTATAGGAAATAAATATAGGATGGGATCATGTGTAGAAGTTCACGCAAGTGAGGAAAGTTTTTGATTGTCATTCACTTGGGAGTGGCCAGAAACGATTCTTCTCCACATGGTTCAAGCAGCTCACGACTTCCGGTTTTAGACCAAGTATCCTCTGGGTAGCCAACAGACATACGTTTGAAGGCGAGCTAAAGTGAAAAGGCGAAGCCCGCTTCTGCGGTTGTGCGCAGGGTTTGGGATCCACCACATAAAAACGAAGTACCAATGAAAAATCGACGAAAGCCTTAGATGAGACACCCCCCTTTTGAATCGCACACGATGGAACGATGAGCTGTACGAGTTATACGACGACATTGACATAGTTCAGCGAATAAAAAGACAGCGGCTACGCGGACTAGGTCATGTTGTCCGAATGGACGAAAACACTCCAGCCCTGAAAGTGTTCGATGCAGTACCCACCGGAGGAAGCCGAGGAAGGGGAAGGCCTCTACTCCGTTGGAGGGACCAGATGGACAGCGCCCTGGTTACACTTGGGATCTCCAACTGGTGCTGAACTGCGAAGGAGAGAGAGAAGTGGCGCACTATCGTCAGTCAATTCGGCTATAACCGGCTAAACGGTTGCAACGCCAGTCACATACGAATATAGAGAAGCTGCTCTGAAGTATAGACCAAAACCACTACAAATTTATATCCGCGCTTAATCGTTGAAGTTGTCATTTTCGAATAATCGATACGAATCTATCGATAAATATGATATCGATAATATTTTAATTAAAATTAAAAGCGTGACTAGAACACAATTCTAAGAAGTTCAAAATCAAAAAGAAATATTTGTGACATTAAATTATCGATTTTTTCCCACAATTTTTCCGCTTAATTAACTATAACTTATCGATTAAAACTAATTGCTAATAGTTTCAACTTTTTTTCTATCAAATTAAATCTTAAAAAATACGATTAATGTCAATACATCATAACATTTATCGATATACATAAATACTTAATCGATTATCGATAAATATATATTTAAAATTCGATAACATTCTATAAGATTGATATATTGCTAGCATATAGAACGACATATTGACATATTTTTTTAAATGCTGCGTGAATTTCGTTAGCGATCTGCTTGAGCTCCCATGAAGAAGCTATAATAAATATATGAGCAACATATATTATCGATTATTATACTTATCGATTGTATTGTGAACTATGTAATTAAGAGCTGATGATAATGATTTAATTATTTTCCAAGAAACCAACTAAGATCGGTTGAGTTTTGGAATGAAATTTTTATGGCTAATAAAGAACCCTTGCCATAACTGACACTTTATTGAAACTTAACTGTTTTAAAATGTTCCGCATGAGTACATATTTTAAGTTTAATGAAATTCGTTTTATAAGCGACACTGAGTTAGGTTAGGTTAGGTACGAAGGCTGTTTCCCTATAGGGGGAAACCCACTTAGACTATCGAGAGGAGTCCTTTGTGATGCCATAAAAATTCAACCCCCTCACTTATTTATGAATCGACAAAGCGCTTGGAGCCTACTACAAATCTGCAGAGGTTTTTAACTTCTGTATCCGCTAGTTCGCGGGGGTGCCCAAAAAAGTGAGATCCAAGGATTTTTGTCTAGATCTCGCAAAGGCGGGACATTCCAAAAGGAAATGCTGGGAGGATTCTACCCCTTACCTTCTTCTAGGCAGCTTTTGCAGCTAGCATCCGATAAAATTCTTAATTTGACCGCGTGAGTCCCAATGGGACAATGGCCAGTTAGAACACCTATAACTTGGGAAAGATTGACCTTGTTTAGGGCAAAAAGTTCCCTTGATCTCTTGCGATTTACTTTGGGCCAGAATGATATTGCGTCAGAACAGGTGCTAGTGACTGTCCAACGCCTGCTCAGTTCGACTGAGACCCATTCATCCAGAAGCAAGTTGCAAGAGGACAGCGGCGCTCCTGTTTGTTCCCATTTCACTGTAAGTGCAGCAGAAGTACCTGTCCTAGCAAGCTCATCAGCCTTGTAGTTTCCTGCGATTCCGCTGTGGCCAGGCACCTAAACTAGTATGATAGCAAAGTACCCCGATGCAACTGATAGCGAGGACTAGCAATCCTTAACCAGCCTGGAGCGCACAGTCATTGAGCTTAAGGTTAATATTGCCGCCCTACTATCAGAGTGGATCGTTACCTTTTTGAAAGCTGCTGCACTCCGCAGCAGTGAATCCGCTGCAACCTTTATGGCCGCCACTTCCGCTTGGAACACGCTACAATGGTCCGGAAAGGCCTAAAGCTGTAGTTAATGAGAAGTTCCGGACTATAAACTCCTCCACTGAGTGCTATTTACTTATTTATTTAAAATGACTGTCATTACATGTAGAATTCTGACGCTCGCAGCATTTTTAATGCGTCAGCTAAATTTGCGAAAATTCCGCAAATATTTGCACAAAAGCAAAATCAGCAGAGATTGTAGTAATGATGGAAATGAAGGTAGAAATAAAATTAAAGCAGTCAAGTGTATATATTTATGTACTTCAATTATATATACTATGTACATATATTTATTTACATATTTGTTTATAAATTCAAGGTAATTGAGGCGTAACACTGACATTTAAGTGAAATATATTATTTATTGTTTTTGTTGATATTTTAATTTTATTTACAGTTCTGTTTTTACATAGACTTTACTCAGTATACAAAATGAGAAAAATTAGAATTCCGAAAAATGTTAATAGAAATCGCTTAAAACGCTGCACTTGAAAGGCTAATAACAATAACACTACAATTGAACTGGTGCAAAATGTTGTGCTTATAATCGAAATGTATGGAAGTGGCGACAAAACAGCTGTTCAAAGTACTAAGCCGAAAGAATTTTAATGTGAGAACGGAACGTGCGTTTTGTAGCAAAATATTTGTGATTAAATAAGTGTCAATATGTGGCTGAGTATGTGTATATTTGTATAGCTGTATGTGTGTATGCAAATAAGGAAGGAAAATGAAACTTAACTGTATAATTAGAGTGGCCGTTAAAGTCGTTTGTGGCTATTACGCGGTATATTATTAGTTGATAAAACAGATACTAGGGTGATCGGCGAGAATTTTTGAATGCGATTTGAAGGTGTTTTTTTAAGTAAGGCTTGGATGATTTAAAAATATATTTTGGAGTGAAAAATTATTAAAAGAAAGAATATTATAACTTTTGCCATTGCTGGAATTTCGTACTGGACTTGTGAAGTAAAGGCCTCAACGTTAGATCGCCTTATTTGCTTCGAAATAGTTGAAATATTAGGTCTACAACTTTGCTTCCACTGTTTTTCAAAAGATGTCTCAAGGGTCAAGCACTGGTCGATTAAAGCGTTTTATATCGATCTTGGACACTTGTGTCAACATTAAGCCAACAAAATTTTATAGATCTCTGTTTGCATCCCAAACCTATTCTCAACTGAAAATGTCATTTTTTGAGCCAAATTCTACGGTGAGGCTGTCCTAAGTGAAAAAAAAGCCTTAAATTTATAAAAAAGCGGCGGATATTTATATATAATTGTGTTATAAAAATTCTATGACAGCTTTAAAACTTATTTATATAATTTGAAAACAAAAACAAAGTGAAATTAGCATTAAGTTTAGACTTATTAACTGTTCCTATTGTAGTTTTATGCCAAAAAAAACATAAAAATTAATTTTCTATTCTATTTCTGAGAAAAAATGTAACAATTTAAGGAAAGGCACGCCGGAATGTCATTAATAACACATTTACAACTAGTTGTAAACTATTTTGCATACAAAAGTGTAAAAGTTTGCAAATTCACCTAAGCCAATGAGCGGAAATACACTTGAGTTGTGTGAAATAAAAGAAAAATTTTTACAATAAATCGCATATTATTGACAACTAAGCAAAATTTTTGACCAAAAATATATTTTTTTTTGGAAAAATATTTTACAAAAAAAAATTGAGGTTGGTATTGAGTTTCCAAAGAATTATTGTATTACAAGAATGGTGTGACATATTTGGTGACGTTTTTATTTTTATTTATTTATTTTTTATTTTTACTTTTTGTTGATATTAATATGCAAACGTAAGTGAAATAATAAAAATCAAATACAAAAAATGGAGCATATTAATATTGTTAAATATTTTTGTTGTCGCCATTCATCACCGAAGCGCCATAACTCAAGCGCACACTTATACAATTGCATTTTTTTATATATTATATATATGTATGTATTCATTCACTCTCCAACGGCTGTTGCTTTAGTCGGTGGGTTCTTATTTTTAGTATTTCTTATTGCTCACTTTTTGCTTTTTAGTTTTTTTCTTTTAATATCATTTGCGCTTTTGCTCTTATTTCCAAGTGCATATTTAACTGATATTCATACATACCAATGTATCATATTTATGTAGATATGTTTGAATATATATATTCTCTTGCGACTACATACATATCTACATTATTAACGTGCTTTTTGTTGTCTGCACGTATCGCACTATTTTTGTTAATGCCATTTTGTTAACACACCTTGCATTTATTTGTCGAAAGATGCAGGCAACGTTTGTAAACCAAACACGTTTCAATGGTGAGAACTAAGTATACTCGTATATGTATGTATGGCTATACTTTTAGTACTGATATGTGTTCAAAGAGGTAAAAAAACCACTGGGTTTGTTATTGATTGAAATTCATGTGTTTTGTCATTATTTTATTTTACGAAAAAATTAAAAAAAAAAAAAAAACTAAAAAAATTTGAAAAAATCGCATTCAGTCAACAAAGTATGAAATAAAATATTGTTAGCGTCTGAAAAAAGCGCCAATATATTCTAAATATTCTATTTTTATGAATTTTTATCAAATAAATTATTTCTATACACTAAATATTCAGCATTCGGTTCTCATATTTATCATTTTCCTAATTTATTATTATTTATGTTTTTGTCGTTTTTATATTAAAATATTTTATTTTCTTTAGTATAAATCAGCACGCTAAGGTCAGCTGTTGTAAAAATAATGAAATAATTTAACTGCATTACTTCTCTTGCCACTGTTTACACGTTGACTACTGTTGTTTTAAATAAATATAAATGCATACATACATACATATGTAAGTGCGCACATTGCCAGCGCGAACAAAGAACTATTTATTTGTTAAGAAAATAGCGAATAATCATCATTAAAATGGAAACTCAGCGATGGAATGCTGTACGATTACAAAGGTTTTGCTCCGACAAGACAGAATAAAGAAGATATTGTAGTAATATTGGCTTGCATAAGTACGTACGATTGTGCTAAAAGCAATAACAGGTTGACTTATAAAGATTATAACAAATTTTCAACAAAAAAAAAATCAAAAAATTTGCCAAAAAGTTTTACAAAATTATCAAAAGAATGCAAAATATTTAAATTATTAAAAAATATAAAATTATAAAATTATTAAAAATAATCTATAAAATAATTTAAAAACCAAATTTATGAAATTATTAAAAAAAACTATAAAATTAAAAAAAATATATATAATAACATTATTAAACAACAATTATTAAAAAATGTGGAATTATTAAATAAAATCTATAAAATTATTTTAAAAAAATTAAAAAAATAAACAAGAAATTAAATAACAATTAAAAAAAGTATTAAAATAATCTATAAAACAATTTTTAAAATTATTAACAAATTTTAAACTATAAAAAAATATTAAAATATTAAAAAGAATCTATAAAATTATTTTAAAAAAATTTAAATTTATTAAAAAATATATAAAATAATTAAATACAAATTTATGAAGTTATAAAAAAAAATTAATTTACTAAAAAAATTATTAAAAAAATATATAAAATTATTTAAAAAAAAGTATTTATAATAAGTTAAAATATTATAACAAAAATATATAAAAAAGGTTTATAAAATATATATATAAAATTATAAAATTAATTTTAAAAAATTTATAAAATTATTAAAAAAAAATTTTAATTTGATTAAAAAAAAACTATTATATTTATTTTTTGCCCGACTTTAATATTTTTAATAAAGATATACATTTTATTTTGTATAAATTGCTTAATTTAATATTTTAGAACATGTGGCAACTCTATTTTAGAATATTTTCAAACAACTCGTACCTTACTATAGTTCAAAAGAGTGATTAAATAAACTTTCCACTACAATTTTCCAGCAAAATAAACAACAAAGTGTATTTATAAATAAAATCAATTTGTGCCATTTAAATGGTTTACCGATAATTTCGATTGTTATTTTTATCAAATTTCGTGGAATCTTCGATAAGTATTCTTCGTTTCATCACAACGCTGTTTTCATTTTTCCGCTTAAGTCCAGCTGAACGTGCTTATAGCATTTTTAATATTTTTTTTGTTTTTTATTTTAATTATTTTCTGCCTCTTCTTCTCTACTTATAGTATACTTATAGCCGCAACTCTTTGCCTTATCTAAAGCTTCTGCAGCATTTTACAATTAATTTCACCGAACAGTCAGTCGCTTTGCACGCCATTCCAATTGCAGTTGCCATTGTGGCATTCGAAATGTCCTTTTGTTTTCATACCACGAAACAGAATAATATTGTTTTTGTTGTTTTCATTTTCTGTTTTTTCGTTGGGCGAGTTAATTGGTTTTCGCTCGAAAATGTCGCGGCTGCGTGGGGTTGAACATGGCAAATAAGTGAAAACCGGCTGGCGAAACGCTTCCGCAATGGTTAATTGCATGCTACGAGCACTGCTGTTGTTTACATGTCTTGCATTTTATTTTTGTATTTTTTGTATTTTTTTTTGTAAACTATTTACATTTTTTAAATACCAAAAATGGCATTGCTCTTCGTTATTGACATAAGAAAATGCATTTAACTGCAATTTTTATGGAAATTAAATATTATTTTTGTTGGTGGCGAGTTTATGGGGGCACTGTTTCGTGAAAAAAAAAATCTTAATAATTATTGGTAAATTTCATAGTTGGTTGAAAAAAGTAAAAAAAAAATTTAAAAAATTTTCAACACTTTTTTTATAAATTTTTTTAAATTAATTATTTGAAATTGTTATAGTTGGTTGAAAAAAGTAAAAAAAAAAATTACCTTATTTTTCAACATTTTTTTTTTCAAAATTTTTTTGAAAAATTTTTCAACAATTGTTTTTTGCAATTTTTCAAATTTTTCAAAAATTTTTTTAATTTTTATTTCAAATTTTTTTTTCAACATTTTTTTTTTCAAAATATTTTTTTTTAATTTTAGTTTTTTCATTTATTTACAATATTTTAAGAGTGTTAAAACTTGTATCGAAAGTATTTTAATAACCTCAAAAATTGTTACGACTTCTAAGTGGCACACTACCCTAAATAGGCAACCAACAACTTACTGTTTAAAGAAATTTTACTGCAAGTGCGCGCATTCCTCACATTCTTAAAGTATTTTTGAAGCAAATGCTAATAATTTATTCTAAAATATTTCACACTTTTCCAATTTTCCAATTTTCTAAGTAAAATTGCTTATGCAGTGTATGTATGTATGTATCTAATAGGAAGTAACTGTTTGCTATGCACCGCACCGAACTCACACATTGCTACCGAACAGTAACGAATATGCAGTTAACTATATAAATATATATTTGAGTCCATCATGAATTCAAGTCGTCTGCGCTTTCCGCGAATTCAGCCACCGCACACTCCACCAAACCAAACAGTCGACGGGGCTCAACTAACCCCGCCAATCGGTGTATTGGTGTCGCTGTCGGTGGCTCACATTTCAGTGCAACAAATGCAAACGAATGCGCCATATATGAGTTGACATTTCCCTAACGCTTCCGCTGCGCATAAGAAATGTGTCGAAGCAACAAAAAAAAGTGGCTCCAAACACCTTCTATGACTTCACTCCACTGACATGTAAATGACACACGAAAGTAACAACAACAATAAAGCACTATCTATGTATATAAAAAATGGTTACACAACGCATTAGAACGCCAAGCAACCAAGCAACAGTCCCACAGTCCACCAGTCCAGCCGTTAGTGCGCATGCGTTTGTTGGCTGACAGCCTGTAGACTCTGTAATGGCCCACAACCATATATGACAGCCGCACTTCCAGTGCATTCTATTTTGTACTTTGCATTTGCCACATGTTAATTGGTGATTTTCGTATTGCCTCGTTAACTAGATACACCCGCTCGGCCGCCCAACAGCAGTTCATATTACACAGTGCAGTGAAGGCGTTTGCACTTAGTGGACTCGTGTGTAGATATATGGAAGTGTGTTACTTAGGGCTAGCTTAGCTTGTAAATTCCAGCCACTCAAGTGCTTTAGCCACTCATTTTCACCCTTTCTATTGCCATGCCCAGCTCACTAAGAACCTTGCCTTCACTTGCTGCCTTTTTACTTTACAGCGCTTTTGTGGCTTTTATTGCATTTCTACTTTTTTATTTACTTTTGAAATTCACTTTATGGTGTTGATTTATGAATAAAAATGTTTATTTTATAAAGTGCATAAAATTCATTTGATAATTCGGCCTTTTAGCGTGGCCTTTCTCGGTAGGCCTATAAACGTTTTCACTGCACTGAACATTCTAAGAAAAAACTAAAAATAAATAGAAAAACAAAAAAAATAAGAATTCTTTTGTTTTTATATTTCTCGCGGCACTTGACCATATTGATTTCTTTCCTTTAATGGTTTTTCAGCTTTCATGGGAATTTCTTTTACTCACAGTCCTTGAAAGACGCCGCGCTATAATTTTTTGTTTATGAAAATTATATGTACATATATACGTATATTGAAAGCATTATATTTTTAACAATTTGCTCTCATAGTTATAAACTTTTAATTTTATTAATTTTAGTTATAAATTTGAAAAAATATTAAAAAAAATGATTAAATTATATTTAATTTATAGTTTTTGTCTTTTCAAGTTGGTAATACTTGTAATTATTGAATCTACTATGCGGGGAACTTGACGGTGTAGCTGATTAAAAATATAAAAATCGTACGTATTGGATTTTGACTAGTTTAATTTTCATAATTCTAAAAGAAAGTTGAATATCTATTAAAGAATATTGTAGGTAGTCGTTCAATGAAATCAAAAAAAGCTTTAGAGCTTTCATTTATGGTATTACCAAAAGCTTTAATCAAATAAGCTTAAAAAGATCCACACGAAAAAGTTCAGAGATCAAGCTTTTAGATATTTTTCGATATTTTTTGTTTTAATTTAGAGTATGAAAAGAAAGAGTTCCTGGGATCGACAAAAAAAAAAACATAAAATGTTGTTGAAACTCTCCGCAGAGCTTTTTGTTTAACTTGCATTTCTATTAGAGAATATTATAGGTAGACGTTCAATGAAATCAAAAAAAGCTTTAGAGCTTCCATTAATGGTATAACCAACCATCAAATGAGCTTAAAAAGCTCCACACGAACAAGTCCAGAGATCAAGCTTTTAGATATTTTTTGTTTTAAATTGGAGTATGAAAAAAAATGTTCCGATCGAATCGAAAATTTTTGATAATAGGTTTTTGAAATTCTGCACAGAGCTTTTTCTCTAATTTGCAATTTCTATCAGTTAATATTGTAGCTAGTCATTCAATGAAATAAAATAAAAGCTTTAGAGCTTCCATTAATGGTATAACTAACAAATTCAAACGACTGAGCTTTAAAAGCTTCACATAAAATATGAAGAGAATCGCCAACACACTTTTATCAAATTATGCCTTCGAAATTCTCCACATAGCTTTTTGTCTAACTTGCAATTTCTATCGTCTAGAAACGCCGATAACTATAGTTAGCTTTTAAGAGCTTTTTCTTTGATTTTTAAACTTGAGAACTTTCATTTACTCGGTCAGTTGGAAGTTATTTAGTAACCAGTTTTTTTTAAATAAGCATCATCATTTTCTCTTCAACTGTTAAAGCAGATTGTAAAAAGTTGAACTCTAACCACTTTTCTTTATATTATTAAAAACTTAATGTAAAATATAAAGCATTTTTATGACAAACAATTGTTGCCCCAGCTGAAGCTCACAGTGTTGCATTTGAAGGCAGTAAAAAATGTTGTTATGGCGGTGAAAGGCTAGAAAAGCTTTTAATATTTTTTTTAATACTTAATGAGAGAACTTCTGCCATTTGCTTTAATTTCTTCGTTTATTTTATAAACATAAATTTTTATGGAATTTTTAGCACTAAAGTATATAGGTTTTTCTGACTTAATGTTTAATAAACAATTTTACGTTCATGTTGAATGTCACAATGCTGCCACTATGTCATAAAAATATATAATAAAATGTAAGATTTTTGGCAGCATAAAGCGCAGATAACATTTTCGTTTAACTGTCAGTGAAAATTTCGTGTTTAATGCCAAAATGAAGCGAAGAAAAGAGACTTGAAGTAACAAAAAATGCAATAAAAACTGAAACTGAACAGTAAAGCACCGGCGCATGGGCTGCTGTGGCGTAAAAATTGTCACTATTAATCACACTACTGTCAATTGTTATTAGTGCGTGTGTCAGCTGTCAAACCAGACTTAATTATTTTTAAACGAGTATTCTTTTATGAACGAGTATACTACTTATTTGAGATTTTTAATTTATTTTTTTAAGTAGTCAAATGTACTTGAAGTAATTGGGATTGTAATGTAGAATGGAATGGCAGAATGTGAGGGCTGAAAGGAAATCTTATACAAAAATAATTGTGAAATTCTGCGGACAGACTAGATTTCAAACCAGTTCTTCTACTTGAAGAAACTACAATTTAACAATAAGTCGTTTTTCAAAAAAATCCAGACTTCTTGTATTTTATAAAAGCTAGCAATTTACATATAAACAGCACCGTTTAAGAAAATAATGAATATTAAAGTAATGATTAACTCATTGGGGTTATTGAACGCCTGTCAATGGTGCGAAACAGCTGTCGATTGTGACTAATAATTCTGTTGTTGAGCCACGAGCGGGTACAATTGTATTGTTGAATCTGCTTTGTGGTTGTTGCAGAAGCTTTAAACCTATCTTGCTTTAACTCACACACCTTCAATCGTATGCTATCTCTTTCTTAGTCAACTGTCTTTGTCTGCTGACATACCTTTAATGGGGGATCACACAATTCACTGACAACACTACTTCCGCAAACAAAATTAAGAACAACAAAAATAATAATAATAAAAGCAATATTATTGTGCGCCCACCACACAGTTGTGCAAATATTGCAATGCAGATTGTATCGAAAATAGCAATAATTTCTTAATTGTGCTATTAATTTATTCGATAATAAACAATAATTGCTTTGTTAAATAGCGCATAGCGTGTTTAAGAATTATTTAAGATGTGGCGATTTGGCAATTATTGTAGGAGTAGTTCAAGTAAATTGCGCAATGAAATTTTGTTATTATCTTAGATATCATAAGCTAAATTGTGGTTAGAAAATAACGCTAAAAGGTTAAAAAATATATTATAGCTCCTAAATGTAGGCAACGTTTTTTATACCAACCAAAAAGAAAACGTTGCCTACATTTAGGCCCATTATACATTTTTTGTAACATTTCTTCGTTATTTTAGGATGGTTAATATGAAGTTTGTTGTGGACTAGAAAGAAGGACGTTTCAGACATAAATAAATATGAGGAAAATAGATCATTTATATTATATTTATTTATGTTTCATTTATAAGTCCATACATTCGTTCGGTCAACGAAAAATGAAACTCAGCATCGTTTTTGCCGTGTTAAACTAAGTAAAGGTGATCACCGATGATAGTAACTATTCAATATCACACATTTTTGTGATATTTGATATTGGTTTCAATAACCTTCATGCCTGATTGTCTCACACCTTAAACAGCTTTGACAAAAGCTTAAAAATAATCAAAAACTTACAGCAATGTCTTCAGAGAATTCTTAAATACATCGATACATTTAAGATTGCATTCCATAAACTTACAAGGAATGTCAAAAAATTATTTACAAATAACATTACATAAAGCACCTACCAAAAGCTTTCAGCTACAACAATTAACGCACTTTCTGAAAGCTCAACTGATCGATCGCCCTTTGTAGCGAAAGATTGATGTTGCTGCATTGTTTTGGAGTTTGACAAATTGTATAGACAATCGACAATTGACCGCATTCTATCAACTCGAAAATCGAAAAATGCATTCTAAACTAGAATCAAAAAGTGCATTGTATGGCGCGCTCCACATGTTGTATGATATAATATAGGAGAATTCTGATGAAATGCACAAAATTTGCTACGCTCAATAAGAGTTATAGAAACTCACTTGAAATCTTTATGTAATGCACAGTAAGGTGTGGAAAAATGTTATGCTGTTGATTTATTACGCCACAGGCATTCGTGGAAGGTCCGTGCTGCAGCAAGTGAACAACAGCGTGTTATTAAGCATAACGGTAAAATGCTTATTTTTTTATATAACCTAAAGCACTTGACACTTGATAAGATGCTCAGAATGAAAATACAAATTTTTATATTAAATACCAATGTGAGTATGTATGAATATCTACGGCTGTGCTGGGTTGCTCTTGAAGTCGCCTGACACAAGCTGCGTGTAACAGCTGTTATTGACAGCGCTTTAATGAAAGGTCAAAGAAATATATATAGAATTTCGCTTTATGCCAAAAAAAAACTAAAAAATAAAAATTGGAAAACTAACGGTTCTTGTTGAAAAGTCAAAACGCAACAGACGGTCGGCACTTCTTTACGCCTTTCATTTATGTATTGTTGCCCTCTCTACCTTCACTTCTACCACTTCTACTCTACGCATGCGACACTCGCTGGGGACCTGTCACACGCAGCGGTCATAAATATTGTTTATTGTCCACTTAAATGATGTATGATTTTCGTAATGTTTCCAACTGTGTTTGCAGTGACCACAAGCACATGTATACATACAGACACCAGTTATTATTAAAATGTTAACAGTCAAGCAAAACGAATAATTATTGTCATAAAATAGGCAGCCGTATTCATGAAAGAAGAAAAAATGAAAACTTCAAACGCGCAAAAGAGTTGTGTAGTGTCACTTTGTGTTTGACATGAGCGCGTGACATTTGGCGTGCTGATGTGTTCGGAGTTTAGGTTTGAATTTATTAGTAGCATTGGCGCTTTGCTATTATTATTATTTGATCGGCAAACGCAATGCAATTGCATGACTGATAGTTTGAGGAAATATCATGTTACAGCTGAGTTTCCAAGTTTTTCAGCGAGCACGTTTCATAATTGTGAGTGTTTACATATGTATGTACGGATCTCTATTCTGTTAAGGTAATGCTTTTTTTGTTTAATATTGTATATTTAGCACATGAAAAAATCGCTTTAACATATATCATAGACATGATTTTGTGCCAGTTTGCCAATTTTCTTGTAGGTTATGTGCTTGGTTTGCTTTTATTTTTTTTAACCCATATATACATACATAATTTAAGAAAAACGCTCTTTAGTTTTGATTTTTTAAAATAATTCAGTTCCTAACCCAATTTCAGTTAACGTTCTTCAGAGAAAATATAGATGATCCTAAGCACATGACTTCCACAAAGTATACTTTTACATCACTTAAGGAAAAATAGCTTAGACTGCGAACTTTTAATAGGAAGATAGTAAATGATAGACCATATGTCTGTTTCCAATATACGACTATTAAAGATTAGGGTCGAAACGTTGCCAGAGACAACTTTAGTATAAATTGTTGGAGAAAGTTTAAGAGAGTAAGAAGCAGTATTCTTCACATCAGCGAGATCTAACATCCATTATTTTAGTTCTGAGAGAAACATGATATATTTTTCTGAATCTTATGATCATTAAAACAGGTTCATAGAGTAGTCTGCTTTAGAAACCGAAAAAAGCGTTTTTTAGAATTTTTTTGAAAGGGAAGGAAATGATTGCGGTAAACGGAATTTTAAGACGATAGTGTACTATATTTAAGGCTTAAAGAACAATAATTTTTATTAAAAAATATTGAAATTTTTTCAAAGTTGTAAGTATTTTTCTAGAGCACCTGAAGTCTGCACTTGTAAATCGGTGCCGGTGATGGAGGTCGTGCGATGCATCTGAAACCGTCGAACCAAATTTTTTTTTTTAACTTTGTATAAGTTTCTTTTCTTTATGAACTAAAAAAATACCGAAGAAGTTATAAAATTCCAAATTTTTTCGAAGTTTGAAAACAAATTCACTTTTTTAAGAAAAAAATTTGACTAAGTTGCAAAACAAGTAGTTTAAATAATACTTTTGTCCAACTTTTTTATTTCAAATAGAAGATAATTTAATACTGAAGCTAGATCACTTTGGTTTATTTCGATCGGACATATATTCTTTTTGCTGTCGCCGGCACCGTTTTCTAACACTTGTGAAAATGAAAACTCGAGAAAACGCGCTTAAAAGGTCTGCCTGAGTAATCGCACCTGCTCGACGCTCGGTCACTAAAACTGTTCTAGTTTCGAAAATATGTCGAATTGGCCTCTGGAATTTTAGAGACATATTCTTGGATAGTTTTGGAAGAGATTTAAAACAAAACATAAAAATCGATTCTTTGAAGCCTGTAAAGCAGACTACTGTTTTAAAGAAGAATTGATTGAATCTAGAAAGCTGTGCAGTAAACTGTGTGCTATCTATCATCGGGTCTGGTATCTTAATGAGTTCTAATATAAAAGTAGGCTTGATAATGGCTCTCGTTTGCAATTTTTATAGACTTGTGTACATTGCTTCACAATATAAGGAGTAAGCTCCTCGTAGAGGACATTAACTCTTTTGACAACGACTTTAGATATAAATTACCTTCCATAACTTGAAGTCTTTCTATTTTGAAGTTTTTTTTTGTAGATTATGGTGATTCGAGTTAGGGTTGTTCAACTGTATATAGTTTTTTACCCAAACGATTTTCCAATTTTCCCAATTTTCAAGAAAATATATGCTATGTTTGGTTCGACAGATAGTTCTGTGCCTAGAACACAAATTTACAAATCGTTACTACCAGTATTATGCCTTTCAAAACAGTTTATTCGTCGAAATCCGAAATCAAGCCACATGTGTTAATAGAAGAACGTACTATTCTTCCCATACTCGGAGCTATTTTAGATACACATTGACTCAGGAAACATTTGAGAGCAAAAAAGAGAGAATAAACTAAACAAAAAGATGGTTAGTGGGACCTTAGGTTAGGTTAGGTTGTATGGCAATAAAATATAGTCCTTTGTGAATGGAACCTTACAATAGTGTTCTAAAGTGTAATAATAATTTTAGACCAAAAGTATTTAATGTTTATATATATTATATATATCTAAGATTGATTTTTTCCATCACATAGTAGATTAAAATATAAATACATAAGCCTATTGAGACACAAGGTAATGCAACTGAGTTAGTGTGAGTTAGGTCTTACACAGTTTTTGTACCCAAACACAAAAACCAAGCTTGAAGACTTGTCTACTCATGAGTTTTTCCATTAATATCACCAAGTTCCCAATGACTTTGCGAAAAACCTTTGAATGGCTGCAACGGCTTAACGCTTTTTATGCATGGCCACTCTCCAAGTCACATAAATGACACAGTGGCGAGTGACGAGCAAAAAGGAAATGTCTTAGCATACCGTTAGTTGTCAAACCCTTACTATTTTTCTACATTCTAATAAAACGTTTGACGGTAGACGTTTTTTCAAAGCATAGAATTCCAGAATACCTTAATGCACATAACAGTTACGTAACAAGTCTACAGTCCTCGGCTATTTTTCTGCGTAAAACAAGTAAAGTGTGAGAATCGCACATTCAGTCTTTGAAGAGTTCTTTAAAGAAATATAAAAAAAAAAACAATTGTATAATCTTTCTTTTTAAATATATAATTTTAACTGGAATATTTTTACATAAAAAATATATTTTTTTTAATTTTTTTTTTTGAACACGCCGCATTTGTTCAAAATAGCTACTAGCGAGCGTTCACACATTAAAATAATGTAAGAATAGCGTAGAAGCGTATAATTTCACACAACCACACACACACATACTCAAGCGCGCACATCAACCAGCCGACTTGGTGAAAGAGTGCGAGCTTGTTTGTTGGTTTGCTTTTAATTGCTTGGCAAGGTTTCGCACTTTAATTAGATTAAAAAATAAAAGTGTGCGAGACAGTCAGTCAAGTCAGTCAACACGCTGAGCCAGGTAAAAATGGCGCAATGAAACCGCATAGTAGCAACAGCAGCAACAACAACAGCACAAAGCGACCATAATGTCTTAACAATTACGCGCATCAGCATATAGCCAACAAAAGCACAGAAACACAAACATACATACAGACATTAGTATGTACATATATACATATGGTAGAAATGTGTAGCAGTTCAGTGTAACACATTCAGTGCCACCGACTTAATGGCGCTATGTGTCGCGTCGCGCCGCGGCTTGTTGATTTCTCTAGACTTAACACTTCAAGTGGCAAACAGGCAAATAATAAATACAAGGAAAAGGTCATTGTACAGCTTATTACAGATATTTAAAGAGCTACACGCATTACATAAATACACGACTGGCTATAATGTATATTAGTACTTTATATATAAATGCTTGTATATCGGATTTTATTGATACCTGTGCAACGCTTTAGCATTAAATCTAAATCAACAACCAATAATCTGACTATCACTACGCCGACAGCAAGTCATGCCTCTGGGTACATATGTAATGGAAGTATTGACTAGTTAATCCAGTTGAACCCATCCAAAGGTTAGATTAGGTTATATGGCAGTTCCCCATCCAGGGTTCGAAGTCTTTGTTAAAACGCGTGCCCACCTTCTTCAGTTGATTTCAACACCACTGTCTTATATTATTGGAAATAAAACCTCTTTTAGTACGGCTTCCATCATCATTTTTACTTCTTTTAGGTTTACTTAGAAAGTTAAGGATTCCTCCTTTGAGTTCCATGAATCAGTTATAAATGTATTTTCTAATTGTAATGATTACTATTACTTTTCTTTGTATATTTAAAGATTAAAATCTGGCTCAGTATTAACACCCGAAAGGCTGGATCCCAAAAAATGTTGCTTACTCCAGATTTTGAGATCCAGATCTATACAAGGAACTCATTATTTTATGTATTGTCGAAAGCTCTCAGTATCTTATCTCTAACTCTATCTCTTTCCATAACTCTTAACTCTATGAACACCACATCTTTGTACGCATCAAATGATCACACAGTTCGTTATTGAAGACTAGGTTCTTCTATCGTTACCTTAATTCCACAGAGTTTATCTTAAAAATAAACCATAAACCACTAATTGACATTCCCTAGTTTGAGTTTCAGAAACTCATTCATTATGGAGATGATGACAATTTCTTGTTGAAGACATCAAAAGGGTCTTGTTTATTTTCACACATCGACCTTATAAGATATTGGAGGATCAATGATCTCGATGACTGAGAGCCATATACGCTATTCTCGTATCATCATCTTATTCTTACATTTCTAAACCTTCTTTTACTCTTTTACTTCCCACAAACATCTATAAAAATATTATGAACTCCAAGCTAAATGATCTATCTAAACTCTACTAAAAAATCTCGTCGATGCATACTTTCAACTACGGTGAGTCAGTTCTCTCCAGCAAAAAAATATCAATCTACGCTCTTGAAAAATCTGCTCGAACCATACTTTCAAACAAGACCGAGTCAGCTCTCCCCAGCATTATACAGCATGCAAATTGTCCACCTTTGTGTCAACCAAATCGAATGCTTCTAAAACCAATTAACAAATAAACGAATTTATTTTCTATATTCACTATAAATATTATGACATTTACACCGCAATATATTTAGCATAACCGTTATTAAAAAAGAAACAGCTACAACTAAAAAAAAAGACACGCCTCCACAGCGCTTGTTTACACGCGTCACTGGTAAAGCCATAAAAATGCCAACCAACAAAAGCCGCAACATAAAAAGAAATTTCAAATAACTGAAAATAGCCGTGTCGTAATGGCGCTCGTAAAAGTTTCTATGACAAGAACGTAAAATTATTAAGAATACTCAAGAAATACAAGCATACATACATATAATAGAGAGGGCACAATGCCTTTTTTATTATTTACTCAAATAGTGAAGTGCATAAAAGGCGTACGAAAGGGTTTCAAATTGGTTTAAAGAATAGTTGGCTATTAAACTTACACATATTTTTTTTTTCATTTGGAAGATTGCGTGTAACCATAGTGATCCGTTTAGAAGAACAGCAAGGAGCATTAAGTTTGAAAGCATGTGAACATGGAAAAAAAGTAATAAAACCATACTGCGGGGGAACACTGAAGGGACAAAACACATACACACATGGACCGCATGATAGCTGCGATTCATATTTTTATATCACCTTAGAAAAGTGAGAGACAATGACACGAGCCATAGTGCTCGAAAACACACTTGATTTTGGCTAGCCATTAATTTGAGATGTTAATTAATATTAGCACGTGTCAAAGAACCTTTTACACCGTAACTTGTCGATGAACTCCAAGAACAGGCTTTAACGACTCTTCTGTAAGGAAAAATTACAGTCCAGTAGATGACGCTGAAGTCAATATCTGTCTAAAATATCGTTTTAATGGCATAATTTAGTTTTTGGAGTAAAAATATTTCTAAGATACAACCCTTCAAGGGTCTAAAGTGATGACGGTGAGAGGAACTCAAAATTTAACCTTAAAATTTTAAACAGAAAACTATATAGTTAACCTAAGTTCCAAGCAAAAAATGAACTTAATTAATCTTGTATTAGGAAGTACTGAATATCAGTTAGAGCTTTCAGTTAAACTTATAGACACAGCTTTGGTAAGCTTAAAAGCTCCAAAGACATTTCATTCAATATGTTATGACTTTTCTGGTCCAAAACTAAACACACGCTGCCCATATAGAGTATTAATTCGGCCTGATTGAGTGTTCTGATGTAGAGAGTAAACATTTTGCGATAAGCCCATCTCGAAACCTTTGTTACTTCATGTGTCTAACTCTCTCTCTCTTGTTCTGTTTTATATAACAATTTGAGATTTTTACTCAAACGTTCTGAATAAACCATAAGTAACAAAAGACATTGAGAAAATCCCTTGAAAATCAAATTCGGCACAAACCAAATCAGAGCAAGAACCCCGCTGCCAGCCATTAGAAGAACATACTCTGCTGCTCACTCGCATAAAACATCCCTGTTGATCTAAGATAAACACAACAAAGGCAAGTTAGCACCTGCGAAAAAAATTAGAGTAATTTCATTGATGAAAGCAAAGGAAGCGCTAAGGAGAAAGGCGAAATTGTAACAGATAAGAGAACTGAAAACAAAAAAATCTGAAATGAAAGAGACCAAAACGTGTTGCGAACAAAGAACTGTGACACTAAACTGATTACCAGCTGAGCTGAGCACAAACACACAAAAGTACACGTTGGATGTAATTGATATGGAGGATTGAAGAGCTCGCAGGTCCCGAAAAATCGTAGGTGTTGCAGAGCAAGCAAGCAGAGACAGCATGAATTATCTAATTCCATTTCCAATTCCTCTTCTAATTCATGCCGGCATATCTATGAGTTGAGCCGGCATATAAATTTCCAAAATGCTAGATTGAAATTTGAGAGCGCACCAAGACGCGCTGGGTGGGCCAAATTAGGAAGGAGCATACAGCGCAATAAACAAACAGAAATTGGTAGAAAATTGGGCGGGCAAACAAGGAACAACGTTACAGTGAGTTACACTCGTATTTGTGCTTGTTCTTCGTTTATTGAAACACTGAAGCAATGAGAGAATGAATGTGTAGGTTTCCTGATTTGTAGGTATGACTATTTATGCGCCATTAAGGCAGGTCAGTCGTTGGTTGGCGTAGGTGAAGGCAGGTCACACTGACAAGCGGTACGGCGTGCAAAGGAGCGCATGCG
The DNA here is from genome assembly GCF_028554725.1 of Zeugodacus cucurbitae. NCBI lineage: Eukaryota > Metazoa > Arthropoda > Insecta > Diptera > Tephritidae > Zeugodacus > Zeugodacus cucurbitae. The sequence continues at coordinate 76,206,028 of NC_071668.1, read as the reverse complement.
TAGCAAACAAGTGTGAGGATAATTGTGCGTGTGGTGTTTTACATAAATACATATATCGTAGTTATATACATAATACTCTTGTGCGCAGTTGAAATGCTTTGTTAGTGTCCAAAGTGCCGACAGTATGCTTGGCGTTGTCGTATTATCATCACATAGTTATCTGTGGAATATTTTCCAACGAAAAATTAAGGAAAAAAATAAGTGAAAAACTAAATAAGAAATAATAAATTAAAGAAACCAATTAAAATTGGACATAAATCAAGTGTAATTAAAATGCAGTGATTATAATAAAGGATAATGCCCAAGTATAGGTGTGTGTGTGTGCGGCAAAACAATTTGAGAGATTTTCAAGTTCAGATAACATTATTTTGAATTTAAAATATACCTCTAATTGGTTAAAAAAAATCTTCATCATCCCTGCATTCCTGCATCCCTGCATCCCCATAACGATTTTTGTATGCTGTGCGCGTTGACCAAATGCCTAGAACACTACCTGACACCTGCACTGCAACAAAAATAAATACCTATGCTTGTCTTCAAATATTTTTGTTGCAACCGTGAAATAGTAAAACGCTTAGAAATTCTTATTGTCTGCAATCGTTATAAAAATAAACAACAAATTTTTATTATTATTTGTTTTTTGTACGCCCCTGCATCCTGTTCTACAGCTACATCCTTAGCGGATTTTGTTTTTTTTTCTGTGAGATAAGGCTACATAAATAATAATTTTGAAGTATTTATGTGTGTTTTTTAAATATGTATATTTCCGGAAAGGCGCTTATCTAATTCAAGGAAAATCAAATATTTATTAGAAAATGCCGTGATTTGGTAGAAAAGTGGAAGTGAATATCACCAGTTTTCTGTTGTTAAGAAAGGAAATTGCAATAAATTATGCTAGCGAAATAAATAATTTAAGCATCATATAATATATGAAAGCTCTGGAAAAAGCTTTAGTAGTAAAGCTTTCGGTCTCGTGTGAAAGCTTCAATAATGTTATGAAAAAAATTGAAATAAAAGCGAAAAAGTAATGAAGTTTTGAGAAGATTTTAATAAATACAATTTCTTTAGTAGTAAAGTTTTCGGTCTCGTGTGAAACCTTCAATAATGTTATGAAAAAAATTTCAAATAAGAGCGAAAAAGTAATGCAGTTTTGAAAAGATAATCAAATAAATGAAATATACTGCCAAAACAACAGTGAAATCTTTATCAAGAATTTGGAAATGAACTTTGAAATGTTTTCCCAAATGACTTTGCATTGGAATCAAAATGAACCATTTAATTGTATAATATAGTTTAGCTTAAGACAACAGTGAAAGCTCCGTTAAAGCTTAATTCGAAACTCCGAGATGTACTTTGACGTTTTTTCCAAATGGAACAGAAACAGTTCAATTAAAATCAACCATTCAGTTGTCCAATGTAGTTTCTGTTGTGAAACACTTAGTTCGAAAACTTCTTACGAAGCTTACACTTGCTACGGATCATTGAAAGCTTTGCCAAAGTTTGGTATTAATATATCTGGAAAAATATACGAGGTTTGACTTGGTCCGTCATAAGAAGTCTGTTAATCAATGTTCAACCATATTATTCTTTCTGCTTACTTATACTCTGGTCTTTTCACTTATATAAAGCAAAAGCTCTATGATTTTCATATGTCGTGCTTTTAATTTTTGTATATGGAACGGAAGTATTTCTTAAATTTCAAGCTATTTCACTTTTTACACTTATTACAATATCGAAATATATTAAAATCTCCTGTTAATATGTATATATAATATTTTTTTTTACTTAAATCATTTTTCACTTGTCTCAAAAGCATGACCGAATTATGTAAACAAAAATGTATTGAAAAGCTTTCGTAAAACGTGCAGCAGCAACTGAAATATTTACAATTTTTTTTAATAATATTCAACTAATGCCACTTTGGTATGCTTCCAAACGAATAAAAGTGCTTAAGCACATAAGTAATAACGGTCGCCAAATCATGAATGAGTCGAGTGAGCAAATGTATGAATGAACTGAATTGAGTATGCGCGATGAAAACTGCAATTGAATGAAAATGCCAACGAAAATGCAGCAAACAAAGCCAAAAAACATTACACGAAATGTACGTAAGCAAATGCTTAAGTACCACGTAAGTACGCTGAGCGCAGAAAAAATGCAATTCAACTATAATACTTCGACAGTATTGCTCCTCATTGTCGTGGGACATCAGCTACGCTTTTTCACAATTCATGACTGCACTTTTTTCTTTTCTCCCTACCCTGGTTTGCAACACAACTAAATAGACATTTCATTTCATCTGTTACGTAATGATTACGCGCACCTAATCATAATCAAATGCTTATGAAGTGTGGCTTTTGTCTATACAGTCTTTCATCAGACAATTGTTGGCTGTAACAAAAAGGGAAAAACTCATAAATATGGCAACTTACGCGTCCCATTGTTGCCGTTATTGCAAACAATAAAATTTTGTTTTTTTTTGTAATTTTTTTTAAGTACCGCTACTTAAATTCCATTTCAATTTATGTAAGTGAATGCACTTGTGTTTGCTATCTAATCGCTAAATCACGTTTTACTCTTGGTAAACAAAGGCAAATATAATAATATATTTAATAAGCTCAAGTGGTCAGCGCAGGAAGTTGTGGGCTGCTGATGAAATTATTGCCACTTTTCGGTAGCTAAAGCGATTTACATTATTTTGTTAATGAAGAGACTTTAATTTTACAAATTTAGTGCTGTAATTTCGTCTATTTTTTCACTCTCTCTCACACACTCTTTAAAAAGAAAAAAATATTTTTTTATAATATTTAACTAATTAACATTTCTTTTTTCCGTTTTAGGTAAGCACCAGCTGCCGTCTCCACTGCTCATACCAATTAAGCTATTTTAAACGCTGCTTGTGATTAATTGCCATTTGTCGTAGTCACAATTAAAGATTTTGCGACTCAATCAACTAATATGGAAACTGGATAGACACTTAATTTGGTATGTTCCAACACTCATTCAACCATGCGATTTGCATAAATAAAAAAATAATAAAAATTTGCATGCAGCAAGCAATAAACATTAATATGCATAAAAATATTAAAAAAGAGAGAAAAAATATTTTTTTATAATAAAAAAAAACCGTTAATTTCTCAGTTAGCCACTTTCGCGAATTTGAAAATATTTTTAAAGAAATTTTGCCATCAATAAAAATGCAAATTTCGTAAATATTTTATTGCAGCAAAACAATGAACTAGTGATTTCTTGCAAAGTATCAGCAACTAATCATACATTAATCTCTTTTTGATGGCTTATTTTTAATGATTTATATATTATAACAAACATATATACTTAGATACTTAGAGAAATTCTTACGTAAATACTTATAAGAAACATACTTATAAAGTGCGACTGCATTAAAAATGCATTTTACAGTCATCTCAAGAGTGAAAGCTTACGAAAAGCTTTCAGCTAACAATCATAGTTCCGTGCACTTACCGCTGAAAAGAGAAATGAAAGCGTTCTTATAAATTCTGTACTTAGTTATCAGTTAAAAATATATCAAAATCATAAATTAGCATTTCTATAAGAAACACGCTCATTAGAGCTTTCATAAACTTTATCGCTTTAAGAGCTTTTCAAAAATATTATCTAATTAAAGCTTTCATTTGATTTAAGAGCTTTACAGAAATAATTTGACTGTATAAAAAAAATAAATCAAGTAAACCACAAAGTTTGAGCCATTGTATAACATTTTAAGTGAAAGCTTATTTATAAAGTTGCAGTGAAAGCTTCATTTATATATCTAATACGTGGAAAATTTAACAAGAATTGAATTTTTTCCAAATGATGTAAGGCTTCTTTTAACTTCTTCTGTAACATATTATACAAGTGTCACACTACACAAATCTATCTTAAAATCACACTCACTCCCTGCTGGTCACCGATATTGATATTGGCTCATACAATTGACAAGTTAACTGTAAATTTCACAGGAAAAATCAGCAATTTCACGCTACCCGAAAACACCTAATTTGCACACAACTGCTGCACACAACAACAACATGTAAAACCAATTTGACCTAACTGCAAATCTGTAAGAAAGATTTAGGATGTTTTGTATGTATGTATGAGAAACGGTAAACTATAATACCACTATTGCAAAACCACTTGTGTGGCGAAAATTCCCAAAAATTCAAAATTCCAACAAATCAACGGCAACAGGTAATAGAAAGCAAGGCAGTTTGCACTGAAGCAACAGCAACAATGCATCACCTTATCAGTTCTGTGGGAAATGTCAGTGCACGTGGCTGCTTGTAGGGATTTAGTTGATGTAACGGCCGCTGAAGAGATTAAGGGTTACGCTTTTGTTTTAAAATAGCAAACAGAAACGGCCCAAGCGCACAGCAGAAACAAAGACTAGTGTATAAAGCGATTGGCAGGGGGTATGAAATGCGAAAATGAGGGTGTGTCTGCAGTATGCAAATCACTAACACATGGGAAATTTGCGACACTTGCTAAGAGAAGATTTGAAAAAATTTATCATACAACAAAAAGCTACTCTTGCGCGATTTTCTGTCATGCTTCAAGTGAATTTATATTTTAATTTAGCTAACTTAATCTCACTTTGTTTCCCTTTGATCGCTGTGTTTAAGCAACAATGTTTATACACATAGTTGTTGCTGGCATTCATTCCCACCACCACAACAAACCACCGTCATCTGCGCTCATCATCAAGTTTTGCGCAAGCGCGTGTGAATTTGTTAACCTCATTGTCTGTTTTATTGCTTTATTTTCCTACGAATTCAGTTTGACTTAGATTGATAAATGTGCAGTGTTGATTGCGACGCTGTGCAATCAAGCTCACATGAAGATTTAAGATTTATGTTGAGCCTACTTTTGGTGGGAATTCTGTTTGAATGAAAGGGAAATGCTTTTGCACTAGCTGGTGCTCATGAAGATTTGTTTATTGTTTTGAATTTAACATAGTCTTGCGTGATTAACTACCATTGTTATTTACTTAACAGAAAAAAGTATACAAAATTTGATTTTTTCTGCGCTAAGATAAAACAGAACAAACAAAGAACGGCATAGAATTGCCAATCAAACAATAAATATTTCAACTACAGTATAAGAATAAAATATAAGCTGCATATATTCCAGTCGAACAGTTAACATTTTCTGTTTATGCGTAAATTTTATGTTTCTGTTTTAATTTTCTGTTTCTGTTAATCTTAATTCTGTTTATGTTTCTGTTTTGATTCTCTAAATTCGGTTTCTGTTAAAAGCAACATCACTTTTTTAACAGAATTTAATAAACAGTCT